>NW_011463977.1:0-522 GCF_000754665.1 Bison bison bison | reverse complement strand
ACTCTCCTGTCCCCAGTCTGCAGGGACCCTGCGATCGGAGTCTGAAATCAGAGGAACCCTGAGGTTCCTGCCTCAACTGGAGATGAGGCCCTCTTCCAATGCACCAAACCCCGTGGAGTTCCGAGAGGCCCCTCCCACCTCCAGTTTCCCTGACTTCTCAGAGACACCATGAGAAGCCACCTGAGGTCACCTGCACAGGTCGAGGGAAGCCAGGGTTTCCTGCCTCAACCCGAGAAAGACCTCGAGAGACCTTCTTCAGCACGTCTCGAGGCCAGATTCCCCTACCATGCCTCGAGAGCAATGACGCGCTCCCCCTCGCCACTCGCATGGAGACCCGACTTCCCTGGCGCCCCACGAGAGGCTCACTGACCTCGCCGTCGTACCTCGTGAGAAACCGCACCCTGGGGCCGCCGCTCGAGAACCACCCCGAGACTCCCCCGTCATCGCGGAGATGAGGGCCTTCGTCTCCTGCATGGCCCAGAGGCCAACCTCGCGACCTCTCTCCAAACGCCTCAGGAGGCT
>NW_011463976.1:0-521 GCF_000754665.1 Bison bison bison | reverse complement strand
CGAGAGCAATGACGCGCTCCCCCTCGCCACTCGCATCGGAGACCCGACTTCCCTCGGCGCCCCACGAGAGGCTCACTGACCTCGCCGTCGTACCTCGGGAGAAACCGCACCCTGGGGCCGCCGCTCGAGAACCACCCCGAGACTCCCCCGTCATCGCGGAGATGAGGGCCTTCGCCTCCTGCATGGCCTCGAGGCCAGCCTCGCGACCTCTCTCCAAACGCCTCAGGAGGCTTGACTTCCTTTAGTCCACCCAGTGAGCTCCAAGAGATACCCGTCGCGACTCGACAGCACAGCGGGGTTCTTTGCTTCCACTCGAGATGAATGCCTGTCTCCCCGGGTGCGTCTGGAATGCAACCCCGAGATCCCGGTCGCCCCTGGAGAGGAACATTGGCTTCTGGACACAAGCCTAGATGAGGTCTATTGGCCCTGCAGTCACTCGAGAGCAATCCCCAGCTTGCCTTCGCAACTCGAATGGAAGATTGGACTTCCCCGGGCCAACACAAGAGGCATCCCGAATTCCC
>NW_011463975.1:0-500 GCF_000754665.1 Bison bison bison | reverse complement strand
ATTAAGCTGGCAACCTGCTAAGGTAGCAATTGATGTCCTTTATCTAGAGGACAAAACGGGGGCTCACAGAAGTGGGTAACACAGCTACAGCAAGGAAGTGTGTACCTAGAAAAACCCCCGATCTTCTGTTAGAACTCAGGGAAGCCATGTGGTGTGGCTTGTCCATGTGACGGGGGCTAAAGGCACCCAGCCCACACTGGATACTGTGGGGACCTGACTTGGTAACTGCCTTCTGGCAGCTCTGAGACTCACAAAAGCAATTTGCACTGAAGAGAGGAGGGACACCTCTCTTCATCCTCCCCCCCACACCCTCCGGGTACTCCCACACCCCTGCCCCCCTTTTCTCTTTCTTTGTGAGGGAATAAGTGTCACGCTCATGTGACCACATTGGCTGTCCACTGTTCACGAGCTACCACCTGGAGCTGCTACTGGAGAGGCCAAGAGCCTTTGCCCCCGAGTACCTCTCTTTCCTTTGCACCGTGGGGGCCCTCCTCCACACC
>NW_011463974.1:0-527 GCF_000754665.1 Bison bison bison | reverse complement strand
GGTGCATTGGAAGAGGGCCTCATCTCCATTTGAGGCACGAACCGCAGGGTACCTCTGATTTCAGACTCCGATCGCAGGGTCCCTGCAGATTGGGGACAGGAGAGTCAGGCCTCGTCTTGGGTGGAGGCATGGAACTCCGCTTGCCTCTCGAGATGTCCCCGGGGAGAGAGGCCGCTTGTCGAGCTGTATTTGGAACCTGGGGTTTTTTCCGAACGATGCACGGAAAAACTGCCCCTTCGTGTTGACTTCATTCACAGGGTGGAGTTCGGAGAGGTGTCCGGGCATCGGGTTCTTATCAGGAGGGGACCGGGAAATCGGGGTCCTTCGGAATGTGGAACCACCCACGAGGCCACGTCTGGAATGACTTCGTGAGACCGGACTCATCCTGAGGTGCGACCGGAAGGTCGGGAACCCCTTCCAGACAAAGCGAGGGGAGTCGACCCTCCTGTCCAGATCAGGAGGGGAGAAAGGGCTCAGAGGAGGGGTGCCGGAAAACCTGAGTGTTCCTCTCGAGGGAGACCGGGATT
>NW_011463973.1:0-529 GCF_000754665.1 Bison bison bison | reverse complement strand
TTTTTTCTTGTTTCTTGAGGTGTGCCTGTATTGCTATGAACTTCCCTTAGGTACTGCTTTTACTGTGTCCCTACAGGTTTTTGGGTTGTTTGTGTTTTTCATTTTCATTCGTTTCTATGCAAATTTTGATTCTTTTTTTGATTTCTTCTGTGATTTGTTGGTTATTCAGCAGCGTGTTGTTCAGCCTCCATATGTTGGAATTTTTAATAGTTTTTCTCCTGTAATTGAGATCTAATCTTACTGCATTGTGGTCAGAAAAGATGCTTGGAATGATTTCTATTTTTTTGAATTTACCAAGACTAGCTTTATGGCCCAGGATGTGATCTATCCTGGAGAAGGTTCCATGTGCGCTTGAGAAAAAGGTGAAATTCATTGTTTTGGGATGAAATGTCCTATAGATATCAATTAGGTCTCACTGGTCTATTGTATCGTTTAAAGTTTGTGTTTCCTTATTAATTTTCTGTTTAGTTGATCTATCCATAGGTGTGAGTGGGGTATTAAAGTCTCCCACTATTATTGTGTTATTGTT
>NW_011463972.1:0-507 GCF_000754665.1 Bison bison bison | reverse complement strand
TCTGTGCTATCGCGCCTGGGCGCAGAGCTGGAGCTCCGCCCGGTGTCGGAAGCTCACTCGGTCCTTCCCAGTAACAGGCTTGCAAGCACCCGCCGGCAGCCAGCCTCTTCTCTCCCGGCGTTCCGGGCATTGGGCTCCAAACCTGGGACCAAAGTACTGCCCGGAGCTCACTGATCATGGGCTGGTTCCCCTGCGCTGCGGCTGTGCTAGGGAGCCCAAACGCACAGGGGAAGCCCGCACAGCACATCCACCTGCCTCTAGGCGGCAGGACAGCTCCAGGGAAGGCCCGGTCTGGCAGGCGCTTTCTGGGCACAAACGGAGCAACACTCTGGCTGTGGAGCCGCCTCCCCAAGCCAGGAGCACCGGGACCCTGATTCCCTCCGTGCGGCGCTTAGTCTGGGCGGGGAAGCACCAGCTTGGGAATGCAGCCTGGGGCGCTTCCTTTCCCTCGGAAAGAGCTCTCCCTGCGGGAGGCTTTGGCAGTGTGCACACCCCCAGCTCTTAAGC
>NW_011463971.1:0-518 GCF_000754665.1 Bison bison bison | reverse complement strand
CCCTGACTTCTCAGAGCCTCCATGAGACGCCCCCTGAGGTCACCTGCACAAGTCGAGGGAAGCCAGGGTTTCCTGCCTCAACCCGAGAAAGACCTCGAGAGACCTTCTTCAACACGTCTCGAGGCCAGGTTCCCCTACCATGACTCGAGAGCAATGACGCGCTCCCCCTCGCCACTCGCATGGAGACCCGACTTCCCTGGCGCCCCACGAGAGGCTCACTGACCTCGCCGTCGTACCTCGTGAGAAACCGCACCCTGGGGCCACCGCTCGAGAACCACACCGAGCTCCCCCGTCATCTCGGAGATGAGGGCCTTCGTCTCCTGCATGGCCTAGAGGCCAACATCGCGACCTCTCTCCAAACGCCTCAGGAGGCTTGACTCCCTTTAGTCCACCCAGTGAGCTCCAAGAGATAGCCGTCGCCACTCGAGAGCAGAGCGGGGTTCTTTGCTTCCACTCGAGATGAATGCCTGTCTCCCCGGGTGCGTCTGGAATGCAACCCCGAGATCCCGGTCGCCCCT
>NW_011463970.1:0-548 GCF_000754665.1 Bison bison bison | reverse complement strand
CGTAGTTTATTACACCGTTTTTGTGTTTCCTGTCGTAGAGAATATCCTTTAGTATTTGTTAGAGAGCTGGTTTGGTGGTGCAGAATTCTCTCAGCTTTTGCTTGTCTGTAGAAGCTTTGATTCTCCTTCATACTTGAATGAGATCCTTGCTGGGTACAATAATCTGGGCTGTAGGTTATTTTCTTTCATCATTTTAAGTATGTCTTGCCACTCCCTCCTGGCTTTGAAGAGTTTTCTATTGAAAGATCAGCTGTTATCCTTACGGGAATTCTCTTGTGTGTTATTTGTTGTTTTTCCCTTGCTGCTTTTAATATTTGTTCTTTGTGTTTGATCTTTGTTAATATGATTAATATGTGTCTTGGGGTGTTTCACCTTGGGTTTATCCTGTTTGGGACTCTCTGGGTTTCTTGGACTTGGGTGATTATTTCCTTCCCCATTTTAGGGAAGTTTTCCACTATTATCTCCTCAAGCATTTTCTCATGGTCTTTCTTTTTGTCTTCTTCTTCTGGAACCCCTATGATTCGAATGTTGTAGCGTTTAATATTGTC
>NW_011463969.1:0-528 GCF_000754665.1 Bison bison bison | reverse complement strand
ATTTAGGAGGGAAAGTAGGATTACCTGTATGTAGGATCTGCTTCCAATTTTTTGAAATATCTGTAATGTGTATGATGTGCGTGTAGTTGGAAAACACATCATATGGTGGGGAGCAACCAGAATTTTTTTCAACTGGCTCACTTTTTTAGCAGATATATTGGGGTATAAATCACATACCATACAACTGACCCTTTTAAAGTGTACAATTCAATGATTTCTTGTATATTCAGAAGGTTATGTAACTAACACCGCAATCAATTTTAAAACATTCATCACCTTCAAAACAAACCCCAGCCCTATTAGCAGCCATTCCCCTTTCCTCTCCAATCCCTTCCCCTCAGACCTAGGCAACCACTAATACACTTTATGTCTCTATAGATTTTCCTATTCTG
Organism: Bison bison bison; assembly: GCF_000754665.1. Taxonomy (NCBI): domain Eukaryota; kingdom Metazoa; phylum Chordata; class Mammalia; order Artiodactyla; family Bovidae; genus Bison; species Bison bison. Next base: position 136 of record NW_011463969.1, on the reverse strand, counting down.
GACATGCATATAAATGGAATCAGACAATACTTGGTTTTACATGTCAAGCTTTTTTCACTTCATATAATGCTTCCAAGTTTCATTCATGTTGCAGCATGTACCAGCACACCATTTATTTTTATTGCTACATAATATT
>NW_011463968.1:0-520 GCF_000754665.1 Bison bison bison | reverse complement strand
AGGGCCAATAGACCTCATCTAGGCTTGTGTCCAGAAGCCAATGTTCCTCTCCAGGGGCGACCGGGATCTCGGGGTTGCATTCCAGAAGCACCCGGGGAGACAGGCATTCATCTCGAGTGGAAGCAAAGAACCCCGCTCTGCTCTCGAGTCGCGACGGGTATCTCTTGGAGCTCACTGGGTGGACTAAAGGGAGTCAAGCATCCTGAGGCGTTTGGAGAGAGGTCGCGATACTGGCCTCTAGGCCATGCAGGAGACGAAGGCCCTCATCTCCGCGATGACGGGGGAGTCTCGGGGTGGTTCTCGAGCGGCGGCCCCAGGGTGCGGTTTCTCACGAGGTGCGACGGCGAGGTCAGTGAGCCTCTCGTGGGGCGCCAGGGAAGTCGGGTCTCCATGCGAGTGGCGAGGGGGAGCGCGTCATTGCTCTCGAGTCATGGGAGGGGAATCTGGCCTCGAGACGTGTTGAAGAAGGTCTCTCGAGGTCTTTCTCGGGTGGAGGCAGGAAACCCTGGCTTCCCTCGAC
>NW_011463967.1:0-501 GCF_000754665.1 Bison bison bison | reverse complement strand
GGTCTTTGCTTCCACTCGAGATGAATGCCTGTCTCCCCGGGTGCGTCTGGAATGCAACCCCGAGATCCCGGTCGCCCCTGGAGAGGATCATTGGCTTCTGGACACAAGCCTAGATGAGGTCTATTGGCCCTGAGGTCACTCGAGAGAAATCCCCAGCTTTCCTTCGCAACTCGAATGGAAGATTGGACTTCCCTGGGCCAACACAAGAGGCATCCCGAATTCCTCGTCGTAACTCGAGAATCCCGCGGCAACTCGAGAAAAACCACGTGGTTCCCCCGTCATCGCAAGACGAAGCCCTTTCCCGCTACAGCGTCTCAGGAGAAGTCCCACGTTAGGAATTGGAGGTGGAAACGGTACTTGGCACCCTTGATGCGCCCCCACAAAGTTCCCTGGCATCCCGGTCTCCCTGGAGAGGAACACCGAGGTTTCTCACGACGACATTCCAGACGTGGCCTCGTGGGTGCTTCCACATTGCGAAGCACCCCGATTACCGGGTCCGCT
>NW_011463966.1:0-511 GCF_000754665.1 Bison bison bison | reverse complement strand
TAGGCAAAACACTCTCTGACACACATCACAGCAGGATCCTCTATGACCCACCACCCAGAATATCGGAAATAAAAGCAAAAATAAACAAATGGGACCTAATTAACCTTAAAAGCTTCTGCACATCAAAGGAAACTATCAGCAAGGTGAAAAGACAGCCTTCAGAATGGGAGAAAATAATAGCAAATGAAGCAACTGACAAACAACTAATCTCAAAAATATATAAGCAACTCCTACAGCTCAACTCCAGAAAAATAAATGACCCAATCAAAAAATGGGCCAAAGAACTAAATAGACATTTCTCCAAAGAAGACATACAGATGGCTAACAAACACATGAAAAGGTGCTCAATATCACCCATTATCAGAGAAATGCAAATCAAGACCACTATGAGGTACCATTTCACACCAGTCAGAATGGCTGCGATCCAAAAGTCTACAAATAATAAATGCTGGAGAGGATGTGGAGAAAAGGGAACCCTCTTACACTGTTGGTGGGAATGCAAACTAGTACA
>NW_011463965.1:0-520 GCF_000754665.1 Bison bison bison | reverse complement strand
GGAGCTTCCCGAGTGACGGGACTAGGTATTGGCCGCTCGCGTCCGATCTCAGGCAGGCCGTCTCGCTCGACGATCATTGGACGTATGTGATGTCTGTGGGGGCGTGCTGTGTGTGTCTTCGTGGCCGGGCAAGCTGTTCTCTCTCTGTGGAGAGAGGGGGTCGCTCTACGGTCGTGTGTCTGGGCTTCTCGTGGCTGTGGTTCCTCTTGGGGGGCAGGGGCGCCGGGGCGCGTGGGCTTCAGTGGCTGCTGGGTGTGGGCTCAACACTCGCAGCGGCCAGGATCTAGAGCACAGACTCCATCACCGAGGCGTATGGGTAGCGTGTGGGCTCTTCCCGGACCGGGGGGGGCGAAACCCACGTCTCCTGCATGGGCACGGGATCGTTGACCACGGGGCCCCCGGGGAAGCCCCAGTCCCGAACTCAAGACGGATCTCTCGACGTCACCGCTTTTTCTTGGAGAGGTTCGAAACGATCGGGCCAGGGAGAAGGACACAACCTGGACGTCCTTTCGATGGGATC
>NW_011463964.1:0-500 GCF_000754665.1 Bison bison bison | reverse complement strand
TGTCGCCCCTGGAGAGGAACATTGGCTTCTGGACACAAGCCTAGATGAGGTCTATTGGCCCTGCAGTCACTCGAGAGCAATCCCCAGCTTTCCTTCGCAACTGGAATGGAAGATTGCACTTGCCTGGGCCAACACAAGAGGCAGCCTGAATTCCCCGTCGTAACTCGAGAATTCCGCCGTACCTCGAGAAAAACCACGTGGCTCCCCCGTCATCGCAAGATGAAGCCCTTTGCCGCTACAGCGTCTCAGGAGAAGTCCCCCGTTAGGAATTGGAGGTCGAAAGGGCACTTGGCACCCTTGATGCGACCCACAAAGTTCCCCGAAATCCCGGTCTCCCTCGAGAGGAACACTGAGGTTTTCCGGCACCCCCTCCTCTGAGCCCTTTCTCCCCTCCTGATCTGGACAGGAGGGTCGACTCCCCTGCTTTGTCTGGAAGGGGTTCCCGACCTTCCGGTCGCACCTCAGGATGAGGCCGGTCTCACGAAGACATTCCAGACGTG
>NW_011463963.1:0-568 GCF_000754665.1 Bison bison bison | reverse complement strand
GAGGCATGGAACTCCGCTTGCCTCTCGAGGTGTTCCCGGGGAGACAGGCCACTTGTCGAGCGGTATTTGGAACCTGGGGATCTTTCCCCGACGATGCACGGGCGAGTCACTGCCCCTTCGTGTTGACTTCATTCACAGGGTGGAGTTCGAAGAGGTGTCCGGGCATCGGGTTCTTATCAAGAGGGGACCGGGAAATCGGGGGTCCTTCGGAATGTGGAACCACCCACGAGGCCACGTCTGGAATGTCGTCGTGAGACCGGCCTCATCCTGAGGTGTGACCGGAAGGTCGGGAACCCCTTCCAGACAAAGCAGGGGAGTCGACCCTCCTGTCCAGATCAGGAGGGTAGAAGGGGCTCAGAGGAAGTGGTGCCGGAAAACCACGATGTTCCTCTCGAGGGAGACCAGGATGTCGGGGCACTTTGTGGGTCGCATCAAGGGTGCCAAGTACCGTTTCGACCTCCAATACCTAACATGGGACTTCTCCTGAGACACTGTAGCGGGAAAGGGCTTCATCTTGCGATGAAGGGGGAACCACGTGGATTTTCTCGAGTTGCGGCAGGATTCTCGA
>NW_011463962.1:0-526 GCF_000754665.1 Bison bison bison | reverse complement strand
TCACGAGGTACGACGGCGAGGTCAGTGAGCCTCTCGTGGGGGCGGCCAGGGAAGTCGGGTCGTCCATGCCGAGTGGCGAGGGGGAGCGCGTCATTGCTCTCGAGTCATGGTAGGGGAACCTGGCCTCGAGACGTGTTGAAGAAGGTCTCTCGAGGTCTTTCTCGGGTTGAGGCAGGAAACCCTGGCTTCCCTCGACTTGTGCAGGTGACCTCAGGGGGCTTCTCATGGTGGCTCTGAGAAGTCAGGGAAACTGGAGGTGCGGGGGGGGCCTCTCGGGACTCCACGGGGTTTGGTGCATTGGAAGAGGGCCTCATCTCCAGTGGAGGCAGGAACCTCAGGGTTCCTCTGATTTCAGACTCCGATCACAGGGTCCCTGCAGACTGGGGACAGGAGAGTCAGGCCTCGTCTTGGATTGAGGCATGGAACTCCGCTTGCCTCTCGAGGTGTCCCCGGGGAGAGAGGCCACTTGTCGAGCGGTATTTGGAACCTGGGGGTCTTTTCCGGACGATGCACGGGCGAGTCACTG
>NW_011463961.1:0-515 GCF_000754665.1 Bison bison bison | reverse complement strand
GGTGCCTCAGCTCAGCTCTCGCCTTCCCTCGGACCTAGGAGCCAGGCGTCCCTGCAGAGGGCTTAGGGGGCTGGGGGTGTGCACACTGCCAAAGCCTCCCACAGGGAGAGCTCTTCCGAGGGAAAGGAAGCGCCCCAGGCTGCATTCCCAAGCTGGTGCTTCCCGCCCAGACTAAGCGCCGCACGGAGGGAATCAGGGTCCCGGTGCCCCTGGCTTGGGGAGGCAGCTCCGCAGCCAGAGTGTTGCTCCGTTTGTGCCCAGAAAGCGCCTGCCAGACCGGGCCTTCCCTGGAGCTGTCCTCCCGCCTAGAGGCAGGTGGATGTGCTGTGCGGGCTTCCCCTGTGCGTTTGGGCTCCCTAGCACAGCCGCAGCGCAGGGGAACCAGCCCATGATCAGTGAGCTCCGGGCAGTACTTTGGTCCCAGGTTTGGAGCCCAATGCCCGGAACGCGGGAGAGAAGAGGCTGGCTGCCGGCGGGTGCTTGCAAGCCTGTTACTGGGAAGGACCGAGTGAGCT
>NW_011463960.1:0-527 GCF_000754665.1 Bison bison bison | reverse complement strand
GCTGTAGCGGGACAGGGCTTCATCTTGCGATGACGGGGAACCACGTGGTTTTTCTTCGAGTTGCGGCGGGATTCTCGAGTTACGACGGGGAATTCGGGATGCCTCTTGTGTTGGCCCATGGAAGTTCAATCTTCCATTCGAGTTGCGAAGGCAAGCTGTGGATTGCTCTCGACTGACTGCAGGGCCAATAGACTTCATCTAGGCTTGTGTCCAGAAGCCAATGTTCCTCTCCAGGGGCGACCGGGATCTCGGGGTGGCATTCCAGACGCACCCGGGGAGACAGGCATTCATCTCGAGTGGAAGCAAAGAACCCCGCTCTGCTCTCGAGTCGCGACGGGTATCTCTTGGAGTTCACTGGGTGGACTAAAGGGAGTCAAGCCTCCTGAGGCGTTTGGAGAGAGGTCACGAGGCTGGCCTCGAGGCCATGCAGGAGGCGAAGGCCCTCATCTCCGCGATGACGGGGGAGTCTCGGGGTGGTTCTCGAGCGGCGGCCCCAGGGTGCGGTTTCTCACGAGGTACGACGGCGA
>NW_011463959.1:0-524 GCF_000754665.1 Bison bison bison | reverse complement strand
GGAACTCCGCTTGCCTCTCGACGGTGTCCCCGGGGAGAGAGGCCACTTGTCGAGCTGTATTTGGAACCTGGGGGTTTTTTCCGGTCGATGCATGGGCGAGTCACTCCCCCTTCGTGTTGACTTCATTCACAGGGTGGAGTTCGGAGAGGTGTCCGGGCATCGGCTTCTTATCTAGAGGGGACCGGGAAATAGGGGTGCTTCGCAATGTGGAAGCACCCGCGAGGCCACGTCTGGAATGTCGTCGTGAGACCGGCCTCATCCTGAGGTGCGACCGGAAGGTCGGGAACCCCTTCCAGACAAAGCAGGGGAGTCGACCCTCCTGTCGAGATCAGGAGGGTAGAAGGGGCTCAGAGGAAGTGGTGCCGGAAAACCTCGGTGTTCCTCTCCAGGGAGACCGGGATGCCGGGGAACTTTGTGGGGGCGCATCAAGGGTGCCAAGTACCGTTTCGACCTCCAATTCCTAACGTGGGACTTCTCCTGAGACGCTGTAGCGGGACAGGGCTTCATCTTGCGATGACGGGGGA
>NW_011463958.1:0-526 GCF_000754665.1 Bison bison bison | reverse complement strand
AGAGAGAACGCAGAGCAGTGCAATACATCTTTCTGGAGCATAAAGTTTATTAAGACTAAACCAAGAGAAGAACCAAGGAGTTGGCAATAACTATCCCCTCCCCCACCAACATGAAAGACAGAAGTGTGGGGGGTGGGGGACACGCCCCAGGGGACAGTCCAGTCTCTGAAGTTTCACCCAGCAGAGGAGGAGAGGCAGCCAGGCCAGGGTGGTGCCTCTTCTGGTCACCCAGACCACTCCAGAGCATCGTCTGAGCTGGCCAGGGTTTTGGATAGGAGGCTTTCCTGAAGGCGGTAGAGGTACTGGATTTGAATCCCGTCCTCCAGGTGGGAACATGACCAGGTCCCAAGGAGCTTTGCAGGTCATCCACTATCTTTGTCTGGTATAACTTTATTATTAGTCCTCATGCTGGGCAGCCCACAACAAAGATATTTAGATAGACATCTCCAGATTCTCCCAGCCACCCCCTTCTTTTTCTGGGTGAGGCCAGAGGGAGTGACTGGGGACATATTCTCGGGCTGCCCAA
>NW_011463957.1:0-541 GCF_000754665.1 Bison bison bison | reverse complement strand
GCCCCCGAGCCAACCGCCACCGTCTCAGGCCGTATCAGCCTGAAGGCGCCTGATCTCGTCTGATCTCGGAAGCTAAGGCAGGGTCGGGCCTGGTTGTATCTTGGATGGGAGACCACCTGGGAATCCCGGGTGCTCGAGGCTTTTTGCCTACCAGAAGAGGTCCTTTAGCCCCCGCCGCGCGTCCCGATTCTGGATCCCCCCCGCAGCCCCAGCCCCTCCCGGGCCGCAGGGAGCGGGTGGCCGGGGCCCCGACTCCCGCTGCAGACCTGGGTTGCCTCCGCGCGGCCCGCGAGCCCCTCCGCATTCGCATTCGGCTTCCAGGACACCCGACGACCGGCAGTCCCGTCTCCACCTGGGGCTCCTTTGGCTTGCCTCAGGCAATCCCGGGGCTTGCACCGACTCGAGCCAGAGCCCCGGCCCCCGCCCACCCCCTGCCTCGAGGCGATCGCGCATGCGCATGTGCGCGCGCACGCACAGATAGATGTGCCCAAACGGGGCATCTATCTTGTTCACTTATACCGTGGGTGGATCTATGCCTGGG
>NW_011463956.1:0-525 GCF_000754665.1 Bison bison bison | reverse complement strand
GGGTTGCCATTTCCTTCTCCAGGGGATCTTCCCGATCCAGGGATCAAACCCATGTCTCTTGAGTCTCCTGCATTGGCAGGCAGGTTCTTAACCACTGAGCCACCTGGGAAGCCCTTCTGGATGTTAGGGAGGAAAATCTGTTCCTGTACCTAGGTCTCCTGCTGGGGCCTCTATAAGAGACTGGCCAAAGGCAGGTTAATAAGAGAAGAACCATCAGAAGTGTATTAACACAGGTGTCCTGCATGTGCATACAGGAGCACTCAGTCATCGTAAGCGCTGGTTAGAACTCAGGTTTAAGTACCAAACCCTGAAAAGGGGTCTGGGAGCTTCAGAGCAGGAGAGGCACTTTGTGGGAAGCAGACCAGGAAAAGAATGGTTTAGCAAGGGGTGCTTAGTGAGGTTTGTGAGGCCGATTTCTCAGTGCCTCCTCAGCTGGTGCAAGAGAGGGACACATCGCTACAAACGGAATTTCCTTTCCAAAGGGAAACCTGTACTCTGCTGTTAGAGCTTTTCCTGTATCTGCTG
>NW_011463955.1:0-519 GCF_000754665.1 Bison bison bison | reverse complement strand
TTCCATTCGAGTTGCGAAGGAAAGCTGGGGATTGCTCTCGAGTGACTGCAGGGCAAATAGACCTCATCTAGGCTTGTGTCCAGAAGCCAGGGTTCCTCTCCAGGGGCGAAAGGGATCTCGGGGTTGCATTCCAGACGCACCCGGGGAGACAGGCATCCATCTCGAGTGGAAGCAAAGAACCCCGCTCTGCTCTCGAGTCGCGACGGGTATCTCTTGGAGCTCACTGGGTGGACTAAAGGGAGTCAAGCCTCCTGAGGTGTTTGGAGAGAGGTCGAGAGATTGGTCTCTAGGCCATACAGGAGACGAAGGCCCTCAAGTCGCAATTACGGGGGAGGCTCGGGGTTGTTCTCGAGCGGAGGCCCCAGTGTGAGGTTTCTCGCGAGGTACGACGGCGAGGTCAGTGAGTCTCTCGTGGGGCGCCTAGGAAGTCGGGTCTCCATGCGAATGGCGAGGGGGAGCGCGTCATTGCTCCCAAGTCATAGAAGGGGAATCTGGCCTCGAGACGTGTTGAAGGTCTCT
>NW_011463954.1:0-542 GCF_000754665.1 Bison bison bison | reverse complement strand
AAACAAAAAAAGAGGACCTCAAAATTACGCTGATCACTGGCAAATGCCCTGTTGTAGAAGTAGTAGAAAAGCCCTTGAAGGTATCGTATGGACACGGTGTGCCCAGCTGTAAATTTAGGTATCTATTTTTAACCCCTTTCACAGTGTCAGAATGTTAGACCTGGAAGGGGCCTTTGAGGTCATCTGATCCAAGCCACTCAATTTCCAAAGGCAGGTAGTAAAGATCAGAGGCATAAGAGACTCACTGAAGTCAAGCAGGAGATTATTTAGTATAGCTGATCTGGAACCTGTGTTTTTCAAGTCTCAGCATTACTGTTCTTTGCTCGCTTTTACTTATATCTGTTTTTAAAATTATTAAATATCATTGCACTGTATACAGTAAAAAACAAAAACTCTCTCTTCCAACAGACTTCCCTCCCACTCTTCCATGTTGTCCAACATTTTAGGGGAAACCACTATTGATAGTTGGGCTTCTCTGGTGGCTCAACCAGTAAAGAACCCACCTGCCAATGCAGGAGACATAAAGAGACGTGGGTTTAATC
>NW_011463953.1:0-554 GCF_000754665.1 Bison bison bison | reverse complement strand
GAGCGGCGAGGGAGAGCGCGTCACAGCTCCCGAGCCATGGTAGGGGAATCTGGCCTCGAGACGTGTTGAAGAAGGTCTCACGAGGTCTTTCTCGGGTTGAGGCAGGAAACCCTGGGTTCCCTCGACTTGTGCAGGTGACCTCAGGGGGCTTCTCATGGTGGCTCTGAGAAGCCAGGGAAACTGGAGGTGGGAGGGGCCTCTCGGGACTCCACTGGGTTTGGTGCATTGGAAGAGGGCCTCATTTCCAGTTGAGGCAGGAATCTCAGGGTACCTCTGACTTCAGACTCCGATCGCAGGGTCCCTGCAGACTGGGGACAGGAGAGTCAGGCCTCGTCTTGGGTTGAGGCATGGAACTCCGCTTGCCTCTCGAGATGTCCCCGGGGAGAGAGGCCGCTTGTCGAGCTGTATTTGGAACCTGGGGTTTTTTCGGAACGATGCACGGAAAAACTGCCCCTTCGTGTTGACTTCATTCACAGGGTGGAGTTCGGAGAGGTGTCCGGGCATCGGGTTCTTATTAAGAGGGGACCGGGAAATCGGGGTCCTACGGAATGTGG
>NW_011463952.1:0-529 GCF_000754665.1 Bison bison bison | reverse complement strand
TTTCCTGTTATGCTTTCCATTCTGAACTTTTAGAAATCTTATCAATGAATAAGTTTAGGTATTTAGTGTTTTTGTGTTGATGGGTTTGTGTTTTTCTTGTTTCCCCCATCCTTTGGACCAGTACCAGAACTAGATAGAATGGAAATAATTTCATAAATGCGCTTGAAGCAAGAGAGTATGTGTTGATTTGTGTTTCACAATCACAAATACTTGTTACTACTGTGGGGGTTTTTTTGTTCACTTGTTGATATTTTGAATCATAAAAATAATTTGGATTATAACTTCCATTCCAAAACTCAAAGTGCCAAAAAGAGCAGATTAGTTCACACATTTGGAAAATGCCTTGTTCCTCACTTTCCCCTCATTTTTTGAAAGACCAAAATGATCTTTCAGATTCCAAGATCTCAATACTTTATATAAATGAAAATACACATAAACCAACATCTTACCTGTCTGAAACAGAAAGTGCTGTTAAATGCCTTTTAGAGAGAAAGAATGAAAGTCAGTAGTTTGTCTGTGTCTTCAGCTG
>NW_011463951.1:0-508 GCF_000754665.1 Bison bison bison | reverse complement strand
CCTCTCAACCTCTGTTTTTAGGTCTCTGTGCATGGTGAGGCATACCTTATATACTCAGCCAGGCAACTGATAATCCTTCTCTTCATTTCAGGCTTGTGCAGAAAATCCAGGTCACTCAAAGCTGAGCAATTAGGAGCATCCCTGAACTTTGATGAGTTTGTGTTCAGTCCTGATTCCACATATAAATGAGGTCCTGCAGTGTTTGCTTTCTCTGTGTGACTTGTTTATCTTAGCACACTGCTTTCCAGGTTCATCCATGTTGTTGCAAATGGCAGGATTTATCTACCTTGGATGTTAATCCCTTATCGGTCATATCATTTGCAAATATTTTTACCAACCTAGTACACTGTCTTTTGTTGTTGTTGTTGACAGTGTCCTTTTCCGTGAAAAATCAATTTAGTGTGATATAGTTTCACTTACTAGGTTTTGCTTGTGTTGCTTATGGGTTTGGTGTCCTATACCAAAAGCAAAGAGCAGGGTGGAATTTGGTAGTTGTACACTGTGTTCT
>NW_011463950.1:0-515 GCF_000754665.1 Bison bison bison | reverse complement strand
GAGACAGAGGAATAGCCAGCAGATAAAGGAACAGGATAAATGCCCACAAACCAAACAAAAAGAGGAAGAGATAGGGAATCTACCTGATAAAGAATTCCAAATAATGATAGTGGAATTGATCCAAAATCTTGAAATTAAAATGGAATCACAGATAAATAGCCTGGAGACAAGGATTGAGAAGATGCAAGAAAGGTTTAACAAGGACCTAGAAGAAATAAAAAAGAGTCAATATATAATGAATAATGCAATAAATGAAATTAAAAACACTCTGGAGGCAACAAATAGTAGAATAACAGAGGCAGAAGGTAGGATTAGTGAATTAGAAGATAGAATGGTAGAAATAAATGAATCAGAGAGGATAAAAGAAAAACAAATTAAAAGAAATGAGGATAATCTCAGAGACCTCCAGGACAATATTAAACGCTACAACATTCGAATCATAGGGGTTCCAGAAGAAGAAGACAAAAAGAAAGACCATGAGAAAATACTTGAGGAGATAATAGTTGAAAACTTCC
>NW_011463949.1:0-520 GCF_000754665.1 Bison bison bison | reverse complement strand
TGCTTTGTCTGGAAGGGGTTCCCGACCTTCCGGTCGCACCTCAGGATGAGGCCGGTCTCACGAAGACATTCCAGACGTGGCCTCGTGGGTGGTTCCACATTCCGTAGGACCCCGATTTCCCGGTCCCCTGTTGAGAAGAACCCGATGCCCGGACACCTCTCCGAACTCCACCCTGTGAATGAAGTCAACACGAAGGGGCAGTTTTTCCGTGCATCGTTCGGAAAAAACCCCAGGTTCCAAATACAGCTCGACAAGCGGCCTCTCTCCCCGGGGACATCTCGAGAGGCTAGCGGAGTTCCATGCCTCAACCCAAGACGAGGCCTGACTCTCCTGTCCCCAGTCTGCAGGGACCCTGCGATCGGAGTCTGAAATCAGAGGTACCCTGCGGTTCCTGCCTCAGCTGGAGATGAGGCCCTCTTCCAATGCACCAAGCCCCGTGGAGTCCCGAGAGGCCCCTCCCACCTCCAGTTTCCCTGACTTCTCAGAGCCACCATGAGAAGCCCCCTGAGGTCACCTGCAC
>NW_011463948.1:0-518 GCF_000754665.1 Bison bison bison | reverse complement strand
AGGTAGCCGTACTTCCCGAGGAAAGGAGATAACCAGCAAGCAAGAAATCACATGCGTAAGCGGTTGATTTGAGTTGAGCAGCAGCTGTTAATACAAGATAAAGGAAGGGAAAGCAAAAGGTTGTTACTTTAATTGGGGGCTTTGATCTGGTTTCTATCTCATTCCCCCCTCTTGATGTTTAGGGTGCATCTGAAGCTGTCAGAGAACATCATCATCCAGAACTGGCTGGTAACCCTTTAAAAGCAACAGCTAGGTGGCTGTTCTCCATTTGACAACTGTTTCTATGAATGAATTATGTTACTTTTTTTATTAGGACGGGAATGAAGCAGGAAATAAACAGACATCTGTGAGTATGAATATGAAAATCCCAATCATTGTTTTAACCAGAAACATTGTCTGAACCAGAACATGGGCAGTCTTCCCGATATTTTTAGCTATGTCTGTCACAACTTTTCCATTGTCACTTATTTGGATGCAACAGTCAGTTTGGTAGAATTTCCACAAGCTCCTCCTTCCTC
>NW_011463947.1:0-503 GCF_000754665.1 Bison bison bison | reverse complement strand
GGCCCAGGGAAGTCCAATCTTCCATTCGAGTTGTGAAGGAAAGCTGGGGATTGCTCTCGAGTGACTGCAGGGCCAATAGACCTCATCTAGGCTTCTGTCCAGAAGCCAATGTTCCTCTCCAGGGGCGACAGGGATCTCAGGGTTGCATTCCAGACACGCCCGGGGAGACAGGCATTCATGTCGAGTGGAAGCAAAGACCCCGCTCTGCTCTCGAGTCGCAACGGGTATCTCTTGGAGCTCACTGGGTGGACTAAAGGGAGTCAAGCCTCCTGAGGCGTTGGAGAGAGGTCGAGAGATTGGTCTCTAGGCCATACAGGAGACGAAGGCCCTCAACTCGCGATGATGGCGGAGTCTCAGGGTTGTTCTCGAGCGGCGGCCACAGTGTGCGGTTTCTCCCCAGGTACGACGGCGAGGTCAGTGAGCCTCTAGTGGGGCGCCAGGGAAGTCGGGTCTCCATGCGAGTGGCGAGGGGGAGCGCGTCATTGCTCTTGAGTCATAGTAGG
>NW_011463946.1:0-515 GCF_000754665.1 Bison bison bison | reverse complement strand
ACAAACCTTTGTTAGCAAAGTAATGTCTCTGCTTTTGAATATGCTATCTAGGTTGGTCATAACTTTCCTTCCAAGGAGTAAGCGTCTTTTAATTTCATGGCTGCAGTCACCATCTGCAGTGATTTTGGAAGCCCCAAAAAATAAAGTCTGACACTGTTTCCACTGTTTTCCCATCTATTTCCCAGAAAAAGAGAGTAGAGAATGCTAAATTTCCTCCCCCAAAGACTTTCCTTTTGAAGGTACAAGCATCTTGAACTATATCTTGGACTATATGATAAAGCCCCACCTCAAGCACCACCCACCATCTTCAGATCTAGCCATATGACATCAATAACAAGCAACAATTATAAGAGTTCTAAACCCCAAATGGGCAAAATTGCTTGGCCTCTGAACCTTATCTAGTCTTTTTTCCAGGAAATGAAAATACAACCATTGCTATCAGTTGTCAAAGCAATGACCAGTCTCATTTTAGCTTTAGAGTATGGGGCTTTAAATTTCTCAGATCTCGAAGACCA
>NW_011463945.1:0-536 GCF_000754665.1 Bison bison bison | reverse complement strand
TTGGTAGCTTGATACGGATTGCATTGACTCTATAGATTGCTTTGGGAAGTATACTCATTTTCACTATATTGATTCTTCTGATCCATAAACATGGTATATTTCTCCAACTATCAGTGTCCTCTTTGTTTTGTTTCACCAGTGTTTTATAGTTTTCTATATATAGGTCTTTTGTTTCTTTAGGTAGATATATTCCTAAGTATTTTGGAGAAGGCAATGGCAACCCACTCCTGTACTCTTGCCTGGCAAATCCCATGGATGGAGGAGCCTGGTAGGTTACAGTCTATGGGGTCGCGAAGAGTCGGACACGACTGAGCAACCTCACTTTCACTTTTCACTTTCATGCACTGGAGAAGGAAAGGGCAACCCACTTCAGTATGCTTGCCTGGAGAATCCCAGGGAGGGGAGCCTGGTGGGCCACCGTCTATGGGGTCGCACAGAGTAGGACACGACTGACGTGACTTAGAAGAACCAGCATTCCTAAGTATTTTATTTTTGTTGCAATGGTGAATGGAATTGTTTCCTTAATTTTTACTTCT
>NW_011463944.1:0-523 GCF_000754665.1 Bison bison bison | reverse complement strand
TCTGATTTCAGACTCGGATCGCAGGGTCCCTGCAGACTGGGGACAGGAGAGTCAGGCCTCGTCTTGGGTTGAGGCATGGAACTCCGCTTGCCTCTCGAGGTGTCCCCGGGGAGAGAGGCCACTTGTCGAGCGGTATTTGGAACCTGGAAGTCTTTTCCGGACGATGCACGGGCGAGTCACTGCCCCTTCGTGTTGACTTCATTCACAGGGTGGAGTTCGGAGAGGTGTCCGGGCATCGGGTTCTTACCAAGAGGGGACCGGGAAATCGGGGTGCTTCGCAATGTGGAAGCACCCACGAGGCCACATCTGGAATGTCGTCGTGAGACCGCCCTCATCCTGAGGTGCGACCGGAAGGTCGGGAACCCCTTCCAGACAAAGCAGGGGAGTCGACCCTCCTGTGGAGATCAGGAGGGTAGAAGGGGCTCAGAGGAAGTGGTGCTGGAAAACCTCGGTGTTCCTCTCCAGGGAGACCGGGATGCCGGGGAACTTTGTGGGGGCGCATCAAGGGTGCCAAGTACCGTTT
>NW_011463943.1:0-536 GCF_000754665.1 Bison bison bison | reverse complement strand
GAAAATCCACGTGGTTCCCCCGTCATCGCAAGATGAAGCCCTTTCCTGCTACAGTGTCTCAGGAGAAGTCCACGTTAGGTATTGGAGGTCGAAATGGTACTTGGCACCCTTGATGCGATCCACAAAGTGCCCCGACATCCCGGTCTCCCTCGGAGAGGAACACCGAGGTTTTCCGGCACCACTTCCTCTGGCCCCTTCTACCCTCCTGATCTGGAAAGGAGGGTCGACTCCCCTGCTTTGTCTGGAAGGGGTTCCCGACCTTCCGGTCGCACCTCAGGATGAGGCCGGTCTCACGGCGACATTCCAGACGTGGCCTCATGGGTGGTTCCACATTCCGAAGGACCCCGATTTCCCGGTCCCCTCTTGATAAGAACCCGATGCCCGGACACCTCTTCGAACTCCTCCCTGTGAATGAAGTCAACACGAAGGGGCAGTGACTCGCCCGTGCATCGTGGGTAAAAGACCCCCAGGTTCCAAATACCGCTCGACAAGTGGCCTGTCTCCCCGGGAACACCTCGAGAGGCAAGCGGAGTTCC
>NW_011463942.1:0-535 GCF_000754665.1 Bison bison bison | reverse complement strand
TACTAATCAATACACTGCCAGGGACACAGCAGTAGGGATATGGAACTTAGCAGCAAACGATGGCCCAACAAGTGAAAAACCATTCACCAATACAATTTCTAATCAATCTTTTAATTACTCTAAAGAATCTGTGTTTAGACAGTTTAGAATATCTCCCTGCCTCTCACAGTTGGGAGGCTCTGAACAGTCACATGTTGCCGGAAAAACCTATTCAGGCAGGCTAGAGGATTTCCAAAGGAGTTTGTAGGTTAAACACTGTCACACCCAGGAATTATTAACTGGAACTGTAAGCTAACTCTTTTTTCAGAGAGAGGTAGTGGGGGAGAGCCCCCCGTAAAGTCAGAGGTTTAGGTGAAAGCACAAGCAGAAAGTAGGCAGACTCTGGTTTTGGGGGTATATGCTCGAGAATTTCCAGGGGGACTCCTGAAGCTCGATCCCGCCTTTGCGTATGCCGAGCCTCGTTCCTCATGACCTTTGTCATGGGCGGAGTACCTCACTGGCTCCCAGCAGTGATAGAATTCCAGTTGAGCTATTC
>NW_011463941.1:0-529 GCF_000754665.1 Bison bison bison | reverse complement strand
TTCTACCCTCCTGATGTCGACAGGAGGGTCGACTCCCCTGCTTTTGTCTGGAAGGGGTTCCCGACCTTCCGGTCACACCTCAGGATGAGGCCCGTCTCACGACGACATTCCAGACGTGGCCTCGTGGGTGGTTCCACATTCCGAAGGACCCCGATTTCCCGGTCCCTCTTGATAAGAACCTGATGCCCGGACACCTCTTCGAACTCCACCCTGTGAATGAAGTCAACACGAAGGGGTAGTGACTCGCCCGTGCATCGTCGGGAAAAGACCCCCAGGTTCCAAATACCACTAGACAAGTGGCCTGTCTCCCCGGGAACACCTCGAGAGGCAAGCGGAGTTCCATGCCTCAGCACAAGACGAGGCCTGACTCTCCTTTCCCAAGTCTGCAGGGACCCTGGGATCGGAGTCTGAAATCAGAGGAACCCTGAGGTTCCTGCCTCAATTGGAGATGAGGCCCTCTTCCAATGCACCAAACCCAGTGGAGTGCCGAGAGGCCCCTCCCACCTCCAGTTTCCCTGACTTCTCAGAG
>NW_011463940.1:0-500 GCF_000754665.1 Bison bison bison | reverse complement strand
TATTATACATGTTTCTAATGCCATTCTCCCAAATCTTCCCACCCTCTCCCTCTCCAACAGAGTCCATAAGACTGTTCTATACATCAGTGTCTCTTTTGCTGTCTCGTACACAGAGTTATTGTTACCATCTTTCTAAATTCCATATATATGTGTTAGTAATGATTTTAGAAAGCAGATTTCCTGTCAATGTGGTAAAGACTTCAGCACGTAGAGGGTCTTTATTGTCTACCCTCCCCCCTCCCCGCCATCAAAGAAATAGGAAAATCTCCCCTCCCTCGCACAGATATTTTGCACGGGAGGATGCATTATTTTTTCAGTCAAATCAAACCAAACAGTGGGAAGAGCAATGGGTCTCGAATGAGGAGGACTGTAGTTTGTAGTTTGTAGTTTCCATGCCTCACACTAGCTAACTCATCACAGACACAGCTCTTCACCTACTTTGAACATACTAACTTCCTCTATTATAAGAGAAAAAAAAAATGGATGAGAAATTCAAGATC
>NW_011463939.1:0-528 GCF_000754665.1 Bison bison bison | reverse complement strand
GCTAAGGTTCCATATCCTTACCTGCTGTGTCCTGGCAGTGTATTGATTAATATAATTGGTGTAAGTAGTAGCTTTAATATTTGTAAACTGGGACCTTTGAGTTAATTCTTTTTCTTGTTATAGCCCACCACACCTTTGCTCTGTAGGAATGCTAACATTATCTAATGCTTTTTTGGAGGGTGGCTCCTGACAACCACCTTTAGAGAAAATAAGTTTCTGAAGAAAAGGTCTTAAAATATTAACAGGCCTCTGGGCCAGAAGATGATGCCAATCACCTAAGCTTTTGCATATGATAAGTTTGCAGGAAGAAAGCCTGGTTTGCTGCAAGACTCTACCCTTCCCCATTATCCTCTATGCATAACTTAAGGTATAAAAACTACTTTGAAAAATAAAGTGCGGGCCTTGTTCACCGAAAGTTGGTCTCACCATGTCGTTCTTTCTCTTACCTTCTGGCTGAATTATTCAGCCTCTTTTCTCCACTGAATTTCCTCACTGAGCTATCCTCATTCTATTACTCTTTATATCCTT
>NW_011463938.1:0-512 GCF_000754665.1 Bison bison bison | reverse complement strand
GGAAAGCTGGGGATTGCTCTCGAGTGACTGCAGGGCCAATAGACCTCATCTAGGCTTGTGTCCAGAAGCCAATGTTCCACTCCAGGGGCGACAGGGATCTCGGGGTTGCATTCCAGACACACCCGGGGAGACAGGCATTCATCTCGAGTGGAAGCAAAGAACCCCGCTCTGCTCTCGAGTCGCGACGGGTATCTCTTGGAGCTCACTGGGTGGACTAAAGGGAGTCCAGCCTCCTGAGTCGTTTGGAGAGAGGTCGCGAGATTGGTCTCTAGGCCATGCAGGAGACGAAGGCCCTCATCTCACGATGACGGGGGAGTCTCGGGGTGGTTCTCGAGCGGCGGCCCCAGGGTGCGATTTCTCACGAGGTACGACGGCGAGGTCAGTGAGCCTCTCGTGGGGCGCCAGGGAAGTCGGGTCTCCATGCGAGTGGCGAGGGCGAGCGCGTCATTGCTCTCGAGCCATGGTAGGGTGCCGGGGACCAGCCCCGGCTGATCCAGGGTATTCGAAGGAGA
>NW_011463937.1:0-519 GCF_000754665.1 Bison bison bison | reverse complement strand
CATAGACTAGTGGAACACAATTGAGATGCCCAGAAATAAACTCATGCATATACAGCCAACTAATATTTGATATGCAAGCCAAGAATATTCAGTTGAGAAAAGACAGTCTCTTCAAAATGTGAACTTTAGGCAGCTGGATACTCCCATGCAAAGGAATGAAATAATCCAATTAAAAATGGGTAAATGACCTTAATAGGTATTTTTCCAAAGAAGATATACAAATGACTTACAGATACCTTTTCACTTCTGTTAGAATGGCTAGTATCAAAAAGATAAGAGAGAAGTTTGGTGAGGATCTGGATAAAAGGGAACCCTTGTGCACTGTTGTGACAAATGTTTATTTGTACAGATACTATGGATAAAAGTATGAAAGTTCCTCAAAAATTAAAGATAGAGCTACCATATTATCCAATAATCCCACTTCTGGGTATATATCCATAGGAAAAAAAATATGATATCAAAGAGATACCTGCACTTCAGTGTTTGTTGTTATTTAGATACTATGTCTTGTCCGACTCT
>NW_011463936.1:0-529 GCF_000754665.1 Bison bison bison | reverse complement strand
AAACTATTTAGTACAAAGGGTTATACTCATGCACATACATATAGACTACATATGTCACATGTGTATATTTTTTAAGAATTTTTTTGATGTGGACCATTTTTAAAGTTGTTTATTGAATTTGTTACAATATTGCTTCTGTTTTTTCGTTTTGGTTTTTGAGCAGTGAGGCATGTGGGATCGTGGTCCCCCCCATCAGGGGTTGAACCTGCAGCCCCTGCATTGGAAGGCACAGTCTTAACCACAGCACCACCAGGGAAGTCCCTTTTGTTTAACTCTTAAGTAAAAAACAAGAAGCCATTTGGCCACAGTCTAAATATTCAGGGAAAGAAGTAAGTAGAATTACTCCTGTTGGAAATGCCACATTAATTTATTATGCATAGCATGATCAAACAAGAGGCCACAAGACAGAACAAGCAGACTATGCTCTTTCAGAGGTAAAAGAGAAATGCAAAGATGCTAAGTCGTGGTCCTTCCTGAGAATTAATTTTGCCCCCAGGATTCTTAGCAATTAGGTCTTTTCATCTTGGAG
>NW_011463935.1:0-504 GCF_000754665.1 Bison bison bison | reverse complement strand
TCTAGGTTTTGGTATTAGGGTGATGGTGGCCTCATAGAATGAGTTTGGAAGTTTACCTTCCTCTGCTAAGTTTTTTGGAAGAGTTTGAGCAGGATAGGTGTCAGCTCTTCTCTAAAATTTTTGGTAGAATTCAGCTGTGAAGCCATCTGGACCTGGGCTTTTGTTTGCTGGAAGATTTTTGATTACAGTTTCAATTTCCATGCTTGTGATGGGTCTGTTAAGATTTTCTATTTCTTCCTGGTCGAGTTTTGGAAAGTTGTACTTTTCTAAGAATTTGTCCATTTCTTCCACGTTGTCCATTTTATTGGCATATAATTGCTGATGGTAGTCTCTTATGATCCTTTGTATTTCTGTGTTGTCTGTTGTGATCTCTCCATTTTCGTTTCTAATTTTGTTGATTTGATTTTTCTTCCTTTGTTTCTTGATGAGTCTGGCTAATGGTTTGTCAATTTTATTTATCCTTTCAAAGAACCAGCTTTTGGTTTTGTTGATTTTTGCTATGGT
>NW_011463934.1:0-542 GCF_000754665.1 Bison bison bison | reverse complement strand
TAATCGGGGGTCCTACGGAATGTGGAACAACCCACGAGGCCACGTCTGGAATGTCTTCGTGAGACCGGCCTCATCCTGAGGTGCGACCGGAAGGTCGGGAACCCCTTCCAGACAAAGCAGGGGAGTCGACCCTCCTGTCCAGATCAGGAGGGGAGAAAGGGCTCAGAGGAGGGGGTGCCGGAAAACCTCAGTGTTCCTCTCGAGGGAGACCGGGATTTCGGGGAACTTTGTGGGTCGCATCAAGGGTGCCAAGTGCCCTTTCGACCTCCAATTCCTAACGGGGAACTTCTCCTGAGACGCTGTCGCGGGAAAGGGCTTCATCTTGCGATGACGGGGGAGCCACGTGGTTTTTCTCGAGTTACGCCGGGATTCTCGAGTTACGACGGGGAATTCAGGCTGCCTCTTGTGTTGGCCCAGCCAAGTCCAATCTTCCATTCGAGTTGCGAAGGAAAGCTGGGGATTGCTCTCGAGTGACTGCAGGACCAATAGACCTCATCTAGGCTGGTGTCCAGAAGCCAATGTTCCTCTCCAGGGGCGACAGG
>NW_011463933.1:0-506 GCF_000754665.1 Bison bison bison | reverse complement strand
GTAACTCCCCCAGCAGAGAAGCAGCGCAGACGCCTGCATCCGCCATTAGCAAACCGGGGCCGGGCAGGGAGGCGCGCCGTGGGCTGCATCGCTGAGAGTAAGAATCTGGCCTGAATACCCTGAGTGCTATCTGAGCGAAATAATTTGGGCTAGCAAACCAGACTGTGGGATACCTACCACGCGAAAAGCCAGCCCTAACCTAAGACCGCCAGGCCCACGCACGAAACAAAGGACTGAACAGAGATAGCCGGCTGCAGACCTTCCCCCTCCGGTGACAGGCAGCCAGAGCCGGAAGGGGGCAATCGCAGCCCCAGAGAGACATTATCTATAAAATTGTAAGCAGGCTTCTTTGCTAACTAAAACTTCTTGGGGGTCTGGACGGTCAACATCTGCCTGAGAAGGTGCACCGGTTTTACATCCAGATAACCGAGTGGCGGGGAGGCGATAAGTCGCAGCATTGGCGCTCGCCTGGGAAGAGCAAATTGGCGCTCGGACCTGGGAAGAGC
>NW_011463932.1:0-511 GCF_000754665.1 Bison bison bison | reverse complement strand
GCGAAGGCAAGCTGGGGATTGCTCTCGAGTGACTGCAGGGCCAATAGACCTCATCTAGGCTTGTGTC
Source organism: Bison bison bison (assembly GCF_000754665.1). Lineage (NCBI taxonomy): Eukaryota > Metazoa > Chordata > Mammalia > Artiodactyla > Bovidae > Bison > Bison bison. The sequence continues at coordinate 444 of NW_011463932.1, read as the reverse complement.
CAGAAGCCAATGTTCCTCTCCAGGGGCGACCGGGATCTCGGGGTGGCATTCCAGACGCACCGGGCGAGACAGGCATTCATCTCGAGTGGAAGCAAAGAACCCCGCTCTGCTCTCGAGTCGCGACGGGTATCTCTTGGAGCTCACTGGGTGGACTAAAGGGAGTCAAGCCTCCTGAGGCGTTTGGAGAGAGGTCGCGAGGCTGGCCTCGAGGCCATGCAGGAGACGAAGGCCCTCATCTCCGCGATGACGGGGGAGTCTCGGGGTGGTTCTCGAGCGGCGGCCCCAGGGTGCGGTTTCTCACGAGGTAGGACGGCGAGGTCAGTGAGCCTCTCGTGGGGCGCCAGGGAAGTCGGGTCTCCATGCGAGTGGCGAGGGGGAGCGCGTCATTGCTCTCGAGTCATGGTAGGGGAATCTGGCCTCGAGACGTGTTGAAGAAGGTCTCTC
>NW_011463931.1:0-505 GCF_000754665.1 Bison bison bison | reverse complement strand
TTGTGTTGGCCCAGGGAAGTCCAATCTTCCATTCGAGTTGCGAAGGAAAGCTGGGGATTGCTCTCGAGTGACTGCAGGGCCAATAGACCTCATCTGGGCTTGTGTCCAGAAGCCAATGTTCCTCTCCAGGGGCGACCGGGATCTCGGGGTTGCATTCCAGACGCACCCGGGGAGACAGGCATTCATCTCGAGTGGAAGCAAAGAACCTCGCTCTGCTCTCGAGTCGCGACAGCTATCTCTTGGAGCTCACTGGGTGGACTAAAGGGAGTCAAGCCTCCTGAGGCGTTTGGAGAGAGGTCGCGAGGTTGGCCTGTAGGCAATGCAGGAGACGAAAGCCCTCATCTCCGCGATGACGGGGGAGTCTCGGGATGGTTCTCGAGCGGCGGCCCCAGGGTGCGGTTTCTCACGAGGTACATCGGCGAGGTCAGTGAGCCTCTCGTGGGGCGCCAGGGAAGTCGGGTCTCCATGCGAGTGGCGAGGGGGAGCGCGTCATTGCTCTCGAGTC
>NW_011463930.1:0-564 GCF_000754665.1 Bison bison bison | reverse complement strand
ACTCGAGAGCAATCCCCAGCTTTCCTTCGCAACTCGAATGGAAGATTGGACTTCCCTGGGCCAACACAAGAGGCATCCCGAATTCCCCGTCGTAACTCGAGAATCCCGCCGCAACTCGAGAAAAACCACGTGGTTTCTCCGTCATCGCAAGATGAAGCCCTTTCCCGCTACAGCGTCTCAGGAGAAGTCCCACGTTAGGAATTGGAGGTCGAAACGGTACTTGGCACCCTTGATGCGCCCCCACAAAGTTCCCCGGCATCCCGGTCTCCCTGGAGAGGAACACCGAGGTTTTCCGGCACCACTTCCTCTGAGCCCCTTCTACCCTCCTGATCTCCACAGGAGGGTCGACTCCCCTGCTTTGTCTGGAAGGGGTTCCCGACCTTCCGGTCGCACCTCAGGATGAGGCCGGTCTCACGACGACATTCCAGACGTGGCCTCGTGGCTGCTACCACATTGCGAAGCACCCCGATTTCCCGGTCCCCTCTTGGTAAGAACCCGATGCCCGGACACCTCTCCGAACTCCACCCTGTGAATGAAGTCAACACGAAGGGGCAGTGACTCGCC
>NW_011463929.1:0-552 GCF_000754665.1 Bison bison bison | reverse complement strand
ACGGGGAGCTGTCCCCCACCACCTCTTTCGGAGAAGGAGTTAACTTAAAGCTCCAGTTATAAAAACTCCTGGGCATGACAAGAGTGTTTTAACCTACAAACTCTTCTGAAGGTTCTCTAGCCTGCCTGACAGGCTCGTCCGGCCACATGTGATTGCTCACAGCCTCCCAACTGTGAGAGGCACGAGATGCTTTAAACCTTCTAAAAACAGGTTCCTTAGAAAAGTTAGAAAACTATTAGTATAAGTATAATGGGCTGATTAGAAATTGTATTGGTGAAGGGTTTTTCATTTGTTGAGCCAATGTTTGTTGCTAAGTCTCCACATCCCCTGCCCTTACACACATTAATGAATATATAGAAGAAATAAGTATTAACCTTTGATATAAATCATGTTAGACCTTAGGCTAAGTAAATTCTTTCCTTAACTAAAACCCACTATACCCTCACCCTATAGGAATGTAACTTTATTTGGGTGGTGTCTGTTTTAAGAATAATCACCCATGGAGAAATAAGTGTCCTGGTTGACTGACTGCTGTCACAAGGAGAGGGTCAT
>NW_011463928.1:0-512 GCF_000754665.1 Bison bison bison | reverse complement strand
GGAGCCATCTCCTGATGTGTAAGAATTTCCCAGACAAACCTTGAGCTAAGCAATTGCGTTTTTTCCTTAGGAAATGTTGATCTTCAGCGATGTTCAAAGCCTGTGTATTTCCGCTAGACTCTGGCTTCAGGTCGGTTCCCCCAAAAGGCTCAGAAGCGACCTGAACCAAACAGTAAGTTTTCCTCCTACCTTGTTCTCCTCATCTATGTTAAGAGTATACTTTAAGAGTATCCTGGCACATACATGTACTGCCTCACCCTAACCTCAGTCATGTGTTCAAAGAACTTCTGTCCGTTTATTTATTTGTTTTTGGTAACATTGAATTCGTTTTGACTATGCTGGGTCTTTGCTGCTCGCTGGAAGTTGCTAGGACCTCTGGACTGCAGTCTCCCATGTCTTGCTGACCTCTTGTTGACCTCTGCAGAATCCTGGTTGGTGGGAGCTTGTTAGTTCCTTGTTCCTTACCCGGACCTCCTGTGGTAAGTGTTTTCTCTCCTCTGTGGCCTGGTAAG
>NW_011463927.1:0-515 GCF_000754665.1 Bison bison bison | reverse complement strand
CCAGACAGAGTCCTGGTTCCTACTCAAAGAAATATGCATAACAATGTCTTTGAGCCCCCACCCAGGTGGAGGGTGGTAACTTCAGACTGAAGACAAGATTCCTGGAGCACAGCTCTGTTGCCTCACCACCAACCAATCAAAAAGGGTCACAAACCCTGCAACCCTCACCCCAAATGTTGCCTTCTGTTTCCGGGGACCAGAGATGACCATCCTGTTAGGTCTCCTGTTTGGCCCCTGTCTGTTTCCTCTCTGAGAGAGGCCAACAGTTTCAAACTAAATTGCTGTTATTATAAGGGTTAATGCTGGTTTCAGGCAAAAAATACCTTGACTTAGATCTGGTAGACAGAGACTTCTGCTCTGCTAGGCAGGCCTACGCCCATGCATAGCAGGAAGAAGTTACAGAAGAAGGAGACCTCTGCCCTAATTTCCAAGAAGTATCTTGAGTATGAAGTCTCTCAGGGGGGAGTTGATAGGGGAAACACACTGATTGAAACCGCCAACCCTGGCCAGGTACC
>NW_011463926.1:0-513 GCF_000754665.1 Bison bison bison | reverse complement strand
ATTATGTTGTAGGTATGTTCCTTCTATTCCTGCTTTCTGGTAGAGTTTTTATCTATAAATGGGTGTTGTAATTTTGTCAAAGGCTTTCTCTGCATCTATTGTAGATAATCATTATGGTTTTTGTTTTTCAATTTGTTTATGTGGTGTATTACATTGATTGATTTGCGGATATTGAAGAATCCTTGCATCCCTGGGATAAAGCCCACTTGGTCATAGTGTATGATCTTTTTAATGTGTTGTTGGATTCTGATTGCTAGAATTTGTTTAGGATTTTTGCATCTATGTTCATCAGTGATATTGGCCTGTAGTTTCTTTTTTTGTGGCATCTTTGTCAGGTTTTGGTATTAGGGTGATGGTGGCCTCATAGAATGAGTTTGGAAGTTTACCTTCCTCTGCAATTTTCTGGAAGAGTTTGAGCAGGATAGGTGTTAGCTCTTCTCTAAATTTTTGGTAGAATTCAGCTGTGAAGCCGTCTGGACCTGGGCTTTTGTTTGCTGGAAGATTTTTGATTAC
>NW_011463925.1:0-559 GCF_000754665.1 Bison bison bison | reverse complement strand
ATTGGCCCTGCAGTCACTCGAGAGCCAATCCCCCAGCTTTCCTTACGCAACTCCAACGGAAGATTCGGACTTCCCTGGACAAACACAAGAGGCATCCTGAATTCCCCGTCGTAACTCGAGAATCCCGCCACAACTCGAGAAAACCACGTGGTTCCCCCGTCATCGCAAGATGAAGCCCTTTCCCGCTACAGCGTCTCAGGAGAAGTCCCACGTTAGGAATTGGAGGTCGAAACGGTACTTCGGCACCCTTGATGCGCCCCCACAAAGTTCCCCGGCATCCCGGTCTCCCTGGAGAGGAACACCGAGGTTTTCCGGCACCACTTCCTCTGAGCCCCTTCTACCCTCCTGATCTCCACAGGAGGGTCGACTCCCCTGCTTTGTCTGGAAGGGGTTCCCGACCTTCCGGTCGCACCTCAGGATGAGGCCGGTCTCACGACGACATTCCAGACGTGGCCTCGTGGGTGCTTCCACATTGCGAAGCACCCCGATTTCCCGGTCCCCTCTTGGTAAGAACCCGATGCCCGGACACCTCTCCGAACTCCACCCTGTGAATGAAGTC
>NW_011463924.1:0-502 GCF_000754665.1 Bison bison bison | reverse complement strand
GTTTGTCAGTTGCTTCATTTGCTATTATTTTCTCCCATTCTGAAGGCTGTCTTTTCACCTTGCTAATAGTTTCCTTTGATTGTGCAGTAAGCTTTTTAAGGTTAATTAGGTCCCATTTGTTTATTTTTGATTTTATTTCCAGTATTATGGGAGGTGGGTCATAGAGGATCCTGCTGTGATGTATGTCAGAGAGTGTTTTGCCTATGTTCTCCTCTAAGAGTTTTATAGTTTCAGGTCTTACGTTGAGATCTGTAATCCATTTTGAGTTTATTTTTGTGTATGGTGTTAGAAAGTGGTCTAGTTTCATTCTTTTACAAGTGGTTGACCAGATTTCCCAGCACCACTTGTTAAAGAGATTGTCTTTAATCCATTGTATATTCTTGCCTCCTTTGTCAAAGATAAGGTGTCCATATGTGCGTGGATTTATCTCTGGGCTTTCTATTTTGTTCCATTGATCTATATTTCTGTCTTTGTGCCAGTACCATACTGTCTTGATAACTGT
>NW_011463923.1:0-514 GCF_000754665.1 Bison bison bison | reverse complement strand
CTGAAACTGAAACACTACCTATTAAACACTAATTCCCTCGTTCTCCCCTCCCCTCAACCTTTGGCAACCACCATTCTACTTTTTTCTTTCTCTCTGAATTTGACTACTCCAGTACCTCATTTAAGTGAAATCATAAAATATTTGCCTTTGTGATTGGCTATTTCACTTTGTACAATGTCTTCAAGATTCATGCATGTCGTAACAAGTGTCAGAATTTCCTCCTTTTTAAGACTGAATAATATTTTGTTGCATATTTATGCCCAACGTTTAGTTTAATCATTCATGCATCAGACACTTGAGTTCCTTCCACTTTTTGGCTATTATGAATATAGCTGCTGTGAGTACAGATGTATAAATATTTGTTCCAGACATTGCTTTAAATTTTTTTTGGTTATTCTCAGAAGTGAAATTTTAGGATAGCATGATAATTCTGTTTAATTTTTTGAGGACCCTCCGAACTGTTTTGTATAGCAGCTGCTCCATTCTACATTTTTGCTAGCGATGCACAGGGGTT
>NW_011463922.1:0-532 GCF_000754665.1 Bison bison bison | reverse complement strand
GGCCTACGAGACCAATCTCTCGACCTCTCTCCAAACGCCTCAGGAGGCTTGACTCCCTTTAGTCCACCCAGTGAGCTCCAAGAGATACCCGTCGCGACTCGAGAGCAGAGCGAGTTTCTTTGCTTCCACTCGAGATGGGCCTGTCTCCCCGGGTGCGTCTGCAATGCAACCCCGAGATCCCTTTCGCCCCTGGAGAGGAACACTGGCTTCTGGACACAAGCCTAGATGAGGGCTATTGGCCCTGCAGTCACTCGAGAGCAATCCCCAGCTTTCCTTCGCAACTCGAATGGAAGATTGGACTTCCCTGGGCCAACACAAGAGGCATCCTGAATTCCCCGTCGTAACTCGAGAATCCTGCCGCAACTTGAGAAAATCCACGTGGTTCCCCCGTCATCGCAAGATGAAGCCCTTTCCCGCTACAGTGTCTCAGGAGAAGTCCCACGTTAGGTATTGGAGGTCGAAACGGTACTTGGCACCCTTGATGCGACCCACAAAGTTCCCCGACATCCCGGTCTCCCTCGAGAGGAACACC
>NW_011463921.1:0-506 GCF_000754665.1 Bison bison bison | reverse complement strand
GGCTGAGTAGCTTGGTTTACGCGGGAGACCAATAAAACTTCAAGACAAGAAGTTTGCACCACTTACGTAGGCCGCAGGCCGTCCTTCCGTTCCCCCGAAGGAGAGGAGACACTGAGGCCTCCCCGGTCGGATCTTAGAAGCCCAGGCATAATTAGTAAGCATGGCGGGTTCCGCGCTCCAGATGGAGACTCAACCAGAGTGAGAGAGAGAGCGACATGGGGAGACCAGTATTTTGAGAAACTGATCCCAATTCTTTATTTTCCAGAGTCTGTTTTTATACACTGAGATGTTATACAAAAGTCACGTGGGGACAGCAGTCCTGACTTTTATCAAAGTCAGGTGCTTCACACAAATGCATACAGAGGTCTTGGGGGTGTTACATCATCTTCTGGCCAGGGGGCCTGCTGACAATTTATGACCCTCTCCTTGTGACAACGGTCAGTCAACCAGGACACTTATTTCTCCAGGGGTGATTATTCTTAAAACAGACGCCACCCAAATAAAGT
>NW_011463920.1:0-509 GCF_000754665.1 Bison bison bison | reverse complement strand
GAAAACAAAGATCATGGCATCTGGTTCCATCACTTCATGAGAAATAGATGGGGAAACAAGTGGAAACAGTGTCAGACTTTATTTTTTAGGCTCCAAAATCACTGCAGATGGTGACTGCAGCCATGAAATTAAAAGATGCTTATCCTTGGAAGGAAAGTTATGACCAACTTAGATAACATATTAAAAAGCAGAGACATTAAAAAGCAACAAAGGTCTGTCTAGTCAAGGCTATGGTTTTTCCAGTGGTCATGTATGGATGTGAGAGTTGGACTGTGAAGAAAGCTGAGTGCCGAAGAATTGATGCTTTTGAACTGTGGTGTTGGAGAAGACTCTTGAGAGTCCCTTGGACTGCAAGGAGATCCAACCAGTCCATCCTAAAGGAGATCAGTCCTGGGTGTTCTTTGGAAGGAATGATGCTAAAGCTGAAACTCCAGTACTTTGGCCACCTCATGCGAAGAGTTGACTTATTGGAAAAGACCCTGATGCTGGGAGGGATCAGGGGCAGGAGG
>NW_011463919.1:0-536 GCF_000754665.1 Bison bison bison | reverse complement strand
ACGGGGGAGTCTCGGGGTGGTTCTCGAGCGGGGCCCCAGGGTGCGGTTTCTCACGAGGTACGACGGCGAGGTCAGTGAGCCGTCTCGTGGGGCGCCAGGGAAGTCGGGTCTCCATGCGAGTGGCGAGGGGAGCGCGTCATTGCTCTCGAGTCATGGTAGGGGAACCTGGCCTCGAGACGTGTTGAAGAAGGTCTCTCGAGGTCTTTCTCGGGTTGAGGCAGGAAACCCTGGCTTCCCTCGACTTGTGCAGGTGACCTCGAGGGGGCTTCTCATGGTGGCTCTGAGAAGTCGAGGGAAACTGGAGGTCGGGGGGGGTGCCTCTCGGGACTCCACGGGGTTTGGTGCATTGGAAGAGGGCCTCATCTCCAGTTGAGGCAGGAACCTCAGGGTTCCTCTGATTTCAGACTCCGATCGCAGGGTCCCTGCAGACTGGGGACAGGAGAGTCAGGCCTCGTCTTGGGTTGAGGCATGGAAGTCCGCTTGCCTCTCGAGGTGTCCCCGGGGAGAGAGGCCACATGTCGAGCGGTATTTGGAAC
>NW_011463918.1:0-502 GCF_000754665.1 Bison bison bison | reverse complement strand
TGCATTGGCAGGTGATTCTTTACCACTGAGCCACTAGGGAAGCCCTGAAAGAAATGTATCCCTCAGTAAATCATTACGTAATTTCCATCACCGGACCTTCAGTATGAACATAGAGGTCTAAGTCAGTGGTTTTCTACTTTTCCTCTTGAAATTCATTAAAAATAGAGCAAAATAAGCATGAACCCATGAAGCTCTATTTTGAGTGAAACCAGGAGACACCCTATAGTAACCCCCCCGTGGTTTCCCACTTGCCAGCATCTACATCTTTGTGCCATCCCTCCCTTTGAATGCAAGCTGGACTTGTGATTTGCTTCTAGCAAATGGAACATGGCAAAGGTGATGATATGTAACTACCATGATGAGGGAGTTACAGTAAGAGACTCCAGTTTTAGCAGACAAACAAGCAGCTGGGTTGAAGAAGCCCACATGGCAAGATACTGGGGAACTTTCTTGGCCTGAAAGACCCGAGGGCAACCTATAAAGACAATAGTCAGCAAAACAC
>NW_011463917.1:0-517 GCF_000754665.1 Bison bison bison | reverse complement strand
TCGACCGCGCCTCCCTGGCTTCTGGTGGGTTTGGGCACGGACAGGTGCCGGGCAAGTTGGGCGCTCAAGTTTCGCTGCGTCTAGGCCCGCAGGAGGTTCAGAGGCCCCTGGGCCGCGGGGGTTGGAGGCGGCGGGCGCCGAAGACCGACACCTCCGGGGCCGCGCGGGCCTGAGCAGCGAATGGGATCGGGGGGAGGCCCGGCTCAGCGAGCGCGGCCGGGTCTGGAGTGGCCGCGGGTGGGAGGGCGCCGAGACCTCCGCACCCCTCAGCCCAGCCCCCAGGCCCCGCGCGCACGCACGCACGCACGCCCTCCCGGTCAATGGGGGGTCCTGGAAGCCCCTCGGGCCCCCGGGCCCGGCCAGGCGCTTGCTGGTCTGGTGTTGGCGGTGTTCGGGTGCGGCGGGCTGGCGTCAGCAGGCTGGAGTCCGGTCGCGGGTCGTGCGGCTCAAGTACAGCACGCCCCGCGACGAGAGGTGCGGCCCGTTGGCCCGACCTGCAGGGCAGAGCGAAAGGGAG
>NW_011463916.1:0-523 GCF_000754665.1 Bison bison bison | reverse complement strand
ACATGACTGAACAACTGAACTGAACTGAACTAGAAGTAAGTTTTAAATATACAGCAATCATATTTAAACAATCATTTTGTAAAAAGTGTAGGTGTGTTTTCAATAAATTTGACAAAAACTATACTTGAAGAGCTACCAGTTATGAGACTCTTACCATAAATCAAGTGAGAGAGAATGTCAAACAGAACAAAGATAATGGCAGTGAGATGGGGAAACAAAAAAAGACAGGCGAGCAGATAAGAAATGTCAAAGAAGAAAAATCAATAGGCCCTAATGGTTGATTCAATATGGCGTAGAAATAGAAGTGATAGTGGTGACTGCAGTAGTGATATGAAATGCGGAAAAGTAGATAGTGATATAAAATGCGGAAAAGTCAAAAATATCTGCATTAGCAAAACTGTTCACCAAGGTAAATAGAAGGGTGAAAAGCTGAGTTTGAATAGGTTGAACTGGAACTGCCTCTAGGGCATCTAATTTGAGCGTTCCTCTAGGCAGTTAATTCGTGTGTCTGGAATTTGAGAGT
>NW_011463915.1:0-510 GCF_000754665.1 Bison bison bison | reverse complement strand
TCTATGCTTTTTGCCTGCTGATTGCGTGGTTCGTGTCTGCTCAGCTCTTTGAGTATTGCCTCCTGAGGTCCCTGTTCGGTCGCCACCTGCCGGGGACCAGCCCCAACTGATCCAGGGTATTCGAAGGAGAGATGGCCTAGGCGACTATTTATATGCTAATCAGAGATGTCAAGAAAAATAGTATGAGGAGAGCTCAGTAAGAAAATTCGGTGGAGAAAAGAGACTGAGTAGCTCGGTTTACGCGGAAGACCAATCAATCTTCAAGACAAGAAGTTTGCACCACTTACGTAGGCCGCAGGCGCCCTCTCGAATTGCGAAAGGTGCCTCACCCTAGACACCTTCTCGAGTGGGTCTTAGCTGCCCAGGCATAATTAGTAAGCGTGGTGGGTTCCGCGCTCCAGATGGAGACTCAGCTGGAAGTTAAAGGGAAGAATGACAAGGAACTTTATGAATTGGAGCTGTAAGTTAACTCTTTGACAGAGAGAGCGAGATGGTGGTGGGGGACAGCCC
>NW_011463914.1:0-505 GCF_000754665.1 Bison bison bison | reverse complement strand
AAGGGTATTGTACATGCAGAGACTTTTTGGGGACCTTGGTATGCTCTAGGGACTGAAAAGATAGCTGGAGCGAAGGGATGGATGGGAGACTGTGGTGCCTGGGCAAACCAAGAGATTGGGTGTTTCCAAGAAGATGGGAGTGTCAACATTGCTGAAAACTAAGAGAAGAATTTTTAAAATGACGAATTTAGCAGATGTCTTTGGTTACGTTTTGGAAAACACTTTCAGTGGACTAATACAAGTGCAAGCCAGTATGAAGTGGGTTGAACAATGAGTAGAGGGGGCAGGGTGAGCAAAGAAACAGCTTAGTTCAGTTGAGTTCAGTAGCTCAGTCGTGTCTGACTCTTTGTGACTCCATGGACTGCAGCGCGCCAGGCTTCCCTGTCCATCACCAACTCCCAGAGCTTACTCAAACTCATGTCCATTGCATCGGTGATGCCATCCAACTATCTCATCCTCTGTCGTCCCCTTCTCCTCCCACCTTCAATCTTTCCCAGTATCAGGG
>NW_011463913.1:0-517 GCF_000754665.1 Bison bison bison | reverse complement strand
GAGCCCCTTCTACCCTCCTGATCTCGACAGAGGGTCGACTCCCTGCTTTGTCTGAAGGGGTTCCCGACCTTCCGGTCGCACCTCAGGATGAGGCCGGTCTCACGACGACATTCCAGACGTGGCCTCGTGGGTGCTTCCACATTGCCGAAGCACCCCTATTTCCCGGTCCCCTCTTGGTAAGAACCCGATGCCCGGACACCTCTCCGAACTACACCCTGTGAATGAAGTCAACACGAAGGGGCAGTGACTCGCCCGTGCATCGTCCGGAAAAGACCCCCAGGTTCCAAATACCGCTCGACAAGTGGCCTCTCACCCCGGGGACACCTCGAGAGGCAAGCGGAGTTCCATGCCTCAACCCAAGACGAGGCCTGACTCTCCTGTCCCCAGTCTGCAGGGACCCTGCGATCGGAGTCTGAAATCAGAGGAACCCTGAGGTTCCTGCCTCAACTGGAGATGAGGCCCTCTTCCAATGCACCAAACCCTGTGGAGTCCCGAGAGCCCCCCCCCCGCCTCCAGT
>NW_011463912.1:0-532 GCF_000754665.1 Bison bison bison | reverse complement strand
CTTCGCGGAGATGAGGGCCTTCGTCTCCTGCATGGCCTAGAGGCCAACCTCGAGACCTCTCTCCAAACGCCTCAGGAGGCTTGACCCCTTTAGTCACCCAGTGAGCTCCAAGACGATACCCGTCGCGACTCGAGAGCAGACGGGGTTCTTTGCTTCCACTCGAGCTGAATGCCTGTCTCCCCGGGTGCGTCTGGAATGCAACCCCGAGATCCCGGTCGCCCCTGGAGAGGAACATTGGCTTCTGGACACAAGCCTAGATGAGGTCTGTTGGCCCTGCAGTCACTCGAGAGCAATCCCCAGCTTTCCTTCGCAACTCGAATGGAAGATGGGACTTCCTTGGGCCAACACAAGAGGCATCCCGAATTCCCCGTCGTAACTCGAGAATCCCGCCGCAACTCGAGAAAAACCACGTGGTTCCCCCGTCATCGCCAAGATGAAGCCCTTTCCCGCTACAGCGTCTCAGGAGAAGTCCCACGTTAGGAATTGGACGGTCGAAACGGGAATTGGCACCCTTTGATGCGCCCCCACATAG
>NW_011463911.1:0-502 GCF_000754665.1 Bison bison bison | reverse complement strand
GGAGATAAATAAGTAGAGTAGAAAGCAGGTCATAATAGAGCCAGCAAAAATGTGTTAGGTTCAGGGAAGTAGAAGATCACATGTAATTGGGGAGATGGAGAGAGGTTTCTTTGAGGAAGCAATGATTGGCACAGACCCTGGAGGATGGGTAAGATTTGAGTAGATTGAGTTGTGTGCATGGTGAGAGCCAGATGTAGAGAGAAATTTGAAGAAGAGACTGGAAATTGGATCATGTGGTGCTTGTGTGGATATATGTGGGGGATCGTGTAGATTTTGAGGAGCTGCTGGGGATCACTGAGGTCTTGAATGCCCAGCTGAGGAGTATGTCTTTGATTCAGAGCCATGGGAAATAATTGAAGATGGTTTGAAAGGGGGACTGGTGTGATTCAGACTGTGCTTTAGAAGGATGAATATTATGGTGGTCATAAAGTGAATTAGGTGGAAAAATACTGGAAACTGGTAGGAGAGGCTGTTTTAATAGGCTGAGGAAGTAAGGACCTAA
>NW_011463910.1:3891-4265 GCF_000754665.1 Bison bison bison | reverse complement strand
CAAGCCTAGATGAGGTCTATTGGCCCTGCAGTCACTCGAGAGCAATCCCCAGCGTTCCTTCGCAACTCGAATGGAAGATTGGACTCGCCTGGGCCAACACAAGAGGCATCCTGAATTCCCCGTCGTAACTCGAGAATCCCGCCGTAACTCGAGAAAAACCACGTGGCTTCCCCGTCATCGCACGATGAAGCCCTTTCCCGCTACAGCGCCTCAGGAGAAGTCCCACGTTAGGAATTGGAGGTCGAAAGGGCACTTGGCACCCTTGATGCGACCCACAAAGTTCCCCGAAATCCCGGTCTCCCTCGAGAGGAACACTGAGGTTTTCCGGCACCCCCTCCTCTGAGCCCTTTCTCCCCTCCTGATCTGGACAGGAG
>NW_011463910.1:0-557 GCF_000754665.1 Bison bison bison | reverse complement strand
GCTACAGCGTCTCAGGAGAAGTCCCAAGTTAGGAATTGGAGGTCGAAACGGTACTTCGGCACCCCTTGATCGCGCCCCACCAAGTTCCCCGGCATCCCGGTCTCCCTGGAGAGGAACACCGAGGTTTTCCGGCACCATTTCCTCTGAGCCCCTTCGACCCTCCTGATCTCGACAGGAGGGTCGACTCCCCTGCTTTGTCTGGAAGGGTTTCCCGACCTTCCGGTAGCACCTCAGGATGAGGCCGGTCTCAAGACGACATTCCAGACGTGGCCTCGTGGGTGCTTCCACATTGCGAAGCACCCCAATTTCCCGGTCCCCTGTTGATAAGAACCCGATGCCCGGACACCTCTCCGAACTCCACCCTGTGAAAGAAGTCAAAACGAAGGGGCAGTGACTCGCCCGTGCATCGTCCGGAAAACACCCCCAGGTTCCCAATCCAGCTCGACAAGTGGCCTCTCTCCCCGGGAACACCTCGAGAGCCAAGCGGAGTTCCATGCCTCAAACCAAGACGAGGCCTGACTCTCCTGTCCCCAGTGTGCAGGGACCCTGCGATCGGA
>NW_011463909.1:0-500 GCF_000754665.1 Bison bison bison | reverse complement strand
GCAGCCATGAAATTAAAAGACGCTTACTCCTTGGAAGGAAAGTTTTGACCAACCAAGATAGCATATTCAAAAGCAGAGGCTTTACTTTGCCAACACAGGTTCGTCTAGTCAAGGCTATGGTTTTTCCTGTGGTCATGTATGGATGTGAGAGTTGGACTGTGAAGAAGGCTGAGCGCCGAAGAATTGATGCTTTTGAACTGTGGTGTTGGAGAAGGCTCTCGAGAGTCCCTTGAACTGCAAGGAGATCCAACCAGTCCATTCTGAAGGAGATCAGCCCTCGGATTTCTTTGGAAGGAATGATGCTAAAGCTGAAACTCCAGTACTTTGGCCACTTCATGCTAAGAGTTCACTCATTGGAAAAGACTCTGATGCTGGGAGGGATTGGGGGCAAGAGGAGAAGGGGACAACAGAGGATGAGAAGGCTGGATGGCATCACTGACTCGATGGACGTGAGTCTGAGTGAACTCCGGGAGTTGGTGATGGACAGGGAGGCCTGGCAT
>NW_011463908.1:0-525 GCF_000754665.1 Bison bison bison | reverse complement strand
ACCCAGACTTCTGCAGCTATGCATACGATGTTTACAGTCTCCCAGCCTCGAGAGGCATGGGAAGCTTAAGATATTCAAATAGCTTAGAGCCTCTCAGAGAGTTAGAAACTGTCAGAATAAACTAGTAAAGGATTTCATTGATGAGTCAATGTTTGTTGCCAAGTTTTCACATCCCCTGAATTGTATCCTTGAATATGTATTAATTAATAGTGGGTATGTAGAAAAAATAAGTAGTGGCCTTGGTGTTAGTAACTTTAGACCCTTAAGGTAATAAATTCTTTCCTTTGTTGTAAACCCATTACACATCCGCCCTATAGGAATGCAATTTTATCTTTGGAAGATGGTGCCAAACCTTAAAATAATTACTCTTAGAGAAAGTAAGTCTTTGTTGATAAGTCCTTGTCAAGAGTCATAAAATGTTAGTAGGCCTTCTGGCCAGAAGATGATGTAAATCACCTAAACCATTTGTATACGATAAATTTGCAGGAAAGAGACCTTGGTTTTTGATAAGAATCAAAGACTGCT
>NW_011463907.1:0-578 GCF_000754665.1 Bison bison bison | reverse complement strand
ATCTCCAGTTGAGGCAGGAACCGCAGGGTACCTCTGATTTCAGACTCCGATCGCAGGGTCCCTGCAGACTGGGGGACAGGAGAGTCAGGCCTCGTCTTGGGTTGAGGCATGGAACTCCGCTTGCCTCTCGAGATGTCCCCGGGGAGAGAGGCCGCTTGTCGAGCTGTATTTGGAACCTGGGGTTTTTTCCGAAGGATGCACGGAAAACCTGCCCCTTCGTGTTGACTTCATTCACAGGGTGGAGTTCGGAGAGGTGTCCGGGCATCGGGTTCTTCTCAAGAGGGGACCGGGAAATCGGGGTCCTACGGAACGTGGAACCACCCACGAGGCCACGTCTGGAATGTCTTCGTGAGACCGGCCTCATCCTGAGGTGCGACCGGAAGGTCGGGAACCCCTTCCAGACAAAGCAGGGGAGTCGACCCTCCTGTCCAGATCAGGAGGGAGAAAGGGCTCAGAGGAGGGGGTGCCGGAAAACCTCAGTGTTCCTCTCGAGGGAGACCGGGATTTCGGGGAACTTTGTGGGTCGCATCAAGGGTGCCAAGTGCCCTTTCGACCTCCAATTCCTAACGTGGGACTTC
>NW_011463906.1:0-565 GCF_000754665.1 Bison bison bison | reverse complement strand
CCTGCTGAGGGGGCCTTTCCATGGGGACCGTGTCAGTACAAGTTTGGTGGTTTTGAACCGAATAATTAGAACGTGTAAAAATTTTAAATGATGTGGTGGTTTGATTCAAACAAAACAAAACAAAAAACCAAGCTCCAAGTTTTTTGCAAATTTAGGTTTTAATATTGAAGACCTGTTTTCCTTTCACTGTGGCATTCTACGAAGAAATGAGTCGGGGTTTTGTTTTAATTTGTTTTTTGTTTTTCTTTTTTTTAGAAAAAGATTCCGAAAAAATGAGGGAAACAGGAAACCCAGAGGTGCCCCTGTAGTTTGGCGAAGGCCTTAGGAGGTCACTTGGAAATGCTGCTGGCTGTGAGGGGGGGAGGGGGCAGATGTGCACAGAGCTGTGCAGGCTTGTCCTTTGCATGGATGTTCTTTGTAGAAATCCACCTCGGAGCCATCTCCTGATGTGTAAGAATTTCCCAGACAAACCTTGAGCTAAGCAATGCGTTTTTTCCTTAGGAAATGTTGGTCTTCAGCGATGTTCAAAGCCTGTGTATTTCCGCTAGACTCTGGCTTCAGGTCG
>NW_011463905.1:0-553 GCF_000754665.1 Bison bison bison | reverse complement strand
TTGGCCCTGCAGTCACTCGAGAGCAATCCCCAGCTTGCCTTCGCAACTCGAATGGAAGATTGGACTTCCCGGGCCAACACAAGAGGCATCCCGAATTCCCTGTCGTAACTCGAGAATCCCGCCGCAACTCGAGAAAAACCACGTGGTTCCCCGTCATCGCAAGATGAAGCCCTGTCCCGCTACAGCGTCTCAGGAGAAGTCCCACGTTAGGAATTGGAGGTCGAAACGGTACTTGGCACCCTTGATGCGCCCCCACAAAGTTCCCCGGCATCCCGGTCTCCCTGGAGAGGAACACCGAGGTTTTCCGGCACCACTTCCTCTGAGCCCCTTCTACCCTCCTGATCTCGACAGGAGGGTCGACTCCCCTGCTTTGTCTGGAAGGGTTTCCCGACCTTCTGGTCGCACCTCAGGATGAGGCCGGTTTCACGACCACATTCCAGACGTGGCCTCGTGGGTGCTTCCACATTGCGAAGCACCCCGATTTCCCGGTCCCCTCTTGGTAAGAACCCGATGCCCGGACACCTCTCCGAACTCCACCCTGTGAATGAAGTCA
>NW_011463904.1:0-531 GCF_000754665.1 Bison bison bison | reverse complement strand
GGTTTCTCGCGAGGTACGACGGCGAGGTCAGTGAGTCTCTCGTGGGGCGGCCAAGGAAGTCGGGTCTCCATGCGAATGGCGAGGGGGAGCGCGTCATTGCTCTCAAGTCATAGTAGGGGAATCTGGCTTCGAGACGTGTTGAAGAAGGTCTCTCGAGGTCTTTCTCGGGTTGAGGCAGAAAACCTGGCTTCCCTCGACTTGTGCAGGTGACCTCAGGGGGCTTCTCATGGTGGCTCTGAGAAGTCAGGGAAACTGGAGGTGGGAGGGGCCTCTCGGGACTCCACTGGGTTTGGTGCATTGGAAGAGGGCCTCATCTCCAGTTGAGGCAGGAACCTCAGGGTTCCTCTGACTTCAGACTCCGATCGGAAGGTCCCTGCAGACTTGGGACAGGAGAGCCAGGCCTCGTCTTGGGTTGAGGCATGGAACTCCACTTGCCTCTCGAGGTGTTCCCGGGGAGACAGGCCACTTGTCGAGCGGTATTTGGAACCTGGGGGTCTTTTCCCGACGATGCACGGCGAGTCACTGCCCCTT
>NW_011463903.1:0-529 GCF_000754665.1 Bison bison bison | reverse complement strand
AGTTGTCTTGTTATATTTTTGAGTATTAGTTGTTTGTCGGTTGTCTTCATTTGCTATTATTTTCTCCCATTCTGAAGGCTGCCTTTTCACCTTGCTAATAGTTTCCTTTGTTGTGCAGAAGCTTTTAAATTTAATTAGGTCCCATTTGTTTATTTTGCTTTTCATTTCCAATATTATGGGAGGTGGGTCATAGAGGATCTTGCTGTGACGTATGTTGGAGAGTGTTTTGCCTATGTGCTCCTCTAGGAGTTTTATAGTTTCTGGTCTTATGTTGAGATTTTTAATCCATTTTGAGTTTATTTTTGTGTATGGTGTTAGAAAGTGTTCTAGTTTCATTCTTTTACAAGTGGTTGACCAGTTTTCCCAGCACCACTTGTTAAAGAGATTGTCTTTTCTCCACTGTATAGTCTTGCCTCCTTTGTCAAAGATCAGGTGTCCATATGTGCATGGATTTATCTCTGGGCTTTCTATTTTGTTCCATTGAACAATATTTCTGTCTTTGTGCCAGTACCATACTGTCTTGATAACT
>NW_011463902.1:0-504 GCF_000754665.1 Bison bison bison | reverse complement strand
ACAAGCTTGTGACAGATATAACGATATAGCAATTTTTACCTTAGAACAAACCGAGGCACTATGAACATTTTGTGCTTCATGTTGATGACTCTTAGACATGTCTACAGTAGAGGAGCAAAAACAAAACTACTAGATATTTAATATTGACTAGTTCCCAGTTCACGGGACTCTGACATTCCCTGAGGTCAAAGTTTTCTTGTATTGGAAGTCTAGTTGGGTTTGCAAGGGCTGCCTTGTCTTGAGACCATTGAAATAAGAACTCAGAACTTGAGCACTATTATCAAAAATCACAAGGCTCACACTGACACAGACATCAATCCAGACAGACAAGACAAGACATCTTCCAGTTTTCCGCCTGAGATGGAAAAGATTTCTTTGAGCCGTTTTTTCTGGGGAGTGGGGGGTGGGGCTGGCGGCCAGGCAGGCTTTGGGAAGGAGCTCATGGTTTGGAATTGCATATGAAAAGAACCAGCTTTCCGGGTTCCAAGGAATCAAGTTTCCTTG
>NW_011463901.1:0-540 GCF_000754665.1 Bison bison bison | reverse complement strand
AGCTGAGTCTCCATCTGGAGCGCGGAACCCACCACGCTTACTAATTATGCCTGGGCTTCTAAGACCCACTCGAGAAGGTGTCTAGGGTGAGGCACCTTCCGCTATTCGAGAGGGCGCCTGCGGCCTACGTAAGTGGTGCAAACTTCTTGTCTTGAAGTTTTATTGGTCTCCTGCATAAACCAAGCTACTCAGCCTCTTTTCTCCACTGAATTTTCCTACTGAGCTATCCTCATTCTATTATTCTTTATATCTCTAATTAGCATATAAATAGTCGCCTAGGCCGTCTCTCCTTCGAATACCCTGGATCAGCTGGGGCTGGTCCCCAGCAACTAACAATAAAAGAAAAGGCTCAGTGGAAGAACTAAACAGCAGAATGGATGGGGACACAGAAGAAAAATCAATGAAGTGAAAAATAAACAAGAGAAATTATCAAGTCCAAACAACAGAGAAAAAATCTATCACTAAAAAGAAGAAAAAGGATTGTGAGAAGAATCTTAGGGACTTCTGGGACTATAGGTAAAGATGTAATGTTTGTATTAT
>NW_011463900.1:0-512 GCF_000754665.1 Bison bison bison | reverse complement strand
GCCTCAACCCGAGAAAGACCTCGAGAGACCTTCTTCAACACGTCTCGAGGCCTGATTCGCCTATCATGACTCGAGAGCAATGACGCGCTCCCCCTCGCCACTCGCATGGAGACCCGACTTCCCTGGCGCCCCACGAGAGGCTCACTGACCTCGCCGTCGCACCTCCTGAGAAACCCCCCCCCTGGGGCCGCCGCTCGAGAACCACCCCGAGACTCCCCCGTCATCGCGGAGATGAGGGCCTTCGTCTCCTGCATGGCCTAGAGGCCAACCTCGCGACCTCTCTATAAACACGTCAGGAGGCTTGACTCCCTTTAGTCCATCCACCCAGTGAGCTCCAAGAGATATCCGTCGCGACTCGAGAGCAGAGCGGGGTTCTTTGCTTCCACTCGAGATGAATGCCTGGCTCCCCGGGTGCGTCTGGAATGCAACCCCGAGATCCCGGTCGCCCCTGGAGAGGAACATTGGCTTCTGGACACAATCCTAGATGAGGTCTATTGGCCCTGCAGTCACTC
>NW_011463899.1:0-500 GCF_000754665.1 Bison bison bison | reverse complement strand
CCCTTATAGCAGCAGAGATGAAAGTCGGTGCAGAGCTGTAAACTAAGCGGATGCAGAGAACAAAGGCAACTATTTGTTTTTTTGTTTTTTTAAGTATCCTACTATTCTTCTTAGAACTACCTTTCCCCTCTATTATTTAATATCCATTATTGATAAACCTGGAAAACAGATATTCCTCTTCTGTAACAGAATATTCTCAATTATAGTAGTTTTTCCTTTCAAAAGGTGCAAGGGCTGGATCAGAGACTAATAAACTCTTTGAAACAAGAGTGCTCTTTTTGTACTTCTCCCTCTCATTCGTGGTGAGCAGGGGATTGGGAAGTGGAAGACAAGTAGTTTTGGTTTCAGATGCTTTACTGAGGGAGGAAGGAAGATTTTCCACCTTCAAGAATCCTGTTACATAATGCAGACATGGGTAAGAAGGATCAAACCTTTATCAACTGACATAATATTTCTCTAATTGATGTCTCTCAAGAATGAATTTGGCAAAACTAATACAA
>NW_011463898.1:0-540 GCF_000754665.1 Bison bison bison | reverse complement strand
ATTGGAAGAGGGCCTCATCTCCAGTTGAGGCAGGAACCTCAGGGTTCCTCTGATTTCAGACTCCGATCGCAGGGTCCCTGCAGACTGGGGACAGGAGAGTCAGGCCTCGTCTTGGGTTGAGGCATGGAACTCCGCTTGCCTCTCGAGGTGTCCCCGGGGAGAGAGGCCACTTGTCGAGCGGTATTTGGAACCTGGGGGTCTTTTCCGGACGATGCACGGGCGAGTCACTGCCCCTTCGGTTTGAATTCATTCACAGGGTGGAGTTCGGAGAGGTGTCCGGGCATCGGGCTCTTACCAAGAGGGGACCGGGAAATCGGGGTGCTTCGCAATGTGGAAGCACCCACGAGGCCACGTCTGGAATGTCGTCGTGAGACCGGCCTCATCCTGAGGTGCGACCGGAAGGTCGGGAACCCTTCCAGACAAAGCAGGGGAGTCGACCCTCCTGTGGAGATCAGGAGGGTAGAAGGGGCTCAGAGGAAGTGGTGTCAGAAAACCTCGGTGTTCCTCTCCAGGGAGACCGGGATGCCGGGGAACTTGGTG
>NW_011463897.1:0-541 GCF_000754665.1 Bison bison bison | reverse complement strand
GGAGGAATCAACCTGCATGACTTCAGGCTCTACTACAAAGCCACAGTTATCAAGACAGTATGGTACTGGCACAAAGACAGAAATATAGATCAATGGAACAAAATAGAAAGCCCAGAGATAAATCCACACACCTATGGACACCTTATCTTTGACAAAGGAGACAAGAATATACAATGGATTAAAGACAATCTCTTTAACAAGTGGTGCTGGGAAAACTGGTCAACCACTTGTAAAAGAATGAAACTAGAGCACTTTCTAACACCATACACAAAATAAACTCAAAATGGATTAAAGAGCTAAACTTAAGACCACAAACCATAAAACTCCTAGAGGAGAACATAGGCAAAACACTCTCTGACATACATCACAGCAGGATCCTCTATGACCCACCGCCCAGAATATTGGAAATAAAAGCAAAAATAAACAAATGGGACCTAATTAAACTTAAAAGCTTCTGCACAACAAAGGAAACTATAAGCAAGGTGAAAAGACAGCCTTTAGAATGGGAGAAAATAATAGCAAATGAAGCAACAGACAAACA
>NW_011463896.1:0-524 GCF_000754665.1 Bison bison bison | reverse complement strand
ACACAAAAATAAAACTCAAAAATGGATTAAAAGATCTAAATGTAAGACCAGAAACTATAAAAACTCCTAGAGGAGAACATAGGCAAAACACTCTCCAACATACATCACAGCAGGATCCTCTATGACCCACCTCCCAGAAATATTGGAAATAAAAGCAAAAATAAACAAATGGGACCTAATTAACCTTAAAAGCTTCTGCACATCAAAGGAAACTATTAGCAAGGTGAAAAGACAGCCTTCAGAATGGGAGAAATAATAGCAAATGAAGCAACTGACAGACAACTAATCTCAAAAATATACAAGCAACTCCTACAGCTAAACTCCAGAAAAATAAATGACCCAATCAAAAAATGGGCCAAGGAACTAAATAGACATTTCTCCAAAGAAGACATACAGATGGCTAACAAACACATGAAAAGATGCTCAACATCACTCATTATCAGAGAAATGCAAATCAAAACCACTATATTAATTTTCTTAATGTATTAGTGTTTAAAGTGAAAGTGAAGTCGCTCAGTCATATC
>NW_011463895.1:0-504 GCF_000754665.1 Bison bison bison | reverse complement strand
CTGCCAGAAGCCAATGTTCCTCTCCCGGGGGTGACAGGGATCTCAGGGTTGCATTCCAGACACACCCGGGGAGACAGGCATTCATGTCGAGTGGAAGCAAAGAACCCCGCTCTGCTCTCGAGTCGCGACGGGTATCTCTTGGAACTCACTGGGTGGACTAAAGGGAGTCAAGCCTCCTGAGGCGTTGGAGAGAGGTCGAGAGATTGGTCTCTAGGCCATACAGGAGACGTAGTCCCTCAACTCGCGATGATGGGGGAGTCTCAGGGTTGTTCTCGAGCGGCGGCCACAGTGTGCGGTTTCTCCCTAGGTACGACGGCGAGGTCAGTGAGCCTCTCGTGGGGCGCCAGGGAAGTCGGGTCTCCGTGCGAGTGGCGAGGGGGAGCGCGTCATTGCTCTCGAGTCATGGTAGGGGAATCTGGCCTCGAGACGTGTTGAAGAAGGTCTCTCGAGGTCTTTCTCGGGTTGAGGCAGAAACCCTGGCTTCCCTTGACTTGTGCAGGTGAC
>NW_011463894.1:0-506 GCF_000754665.1 Bison bison bison | reverse complement strand
TCGCCCGTGCATCGTCCGGAAAAGACCCCCAGGTTCCAAATACCGCTCGACAAGTGGCCTCTCTCCCCGGGGACACCTCGAGAGGCAAGCGGAGTTCCATGCCTCAACCCAAGACGAGGCCTGACTCTCCTGTCCCGTCTGCAGGGACCCTGTGATCGGAGTCTGAAATCAGAGGAACCCTGAGGTTCCTGCCTCAACTGGAGATGAGGCCCTCTTCCAATGCACCAAACCCCATGGAGTCCCGAGAGGCCCCCCCCCACCTCCAGTTTTCCTGACTTCTCAGAGCCACTATGAGAAGCCCCCTGAGGTCACCTGCACAAGTGGAGGGAAGCCAGGTTTTCCTGCCTCAATCCGAGAAAGACCTCGAGAGACCTTCTTCAACACGTCTCGAGGCCAGGTTCCCCTACCATGACTCGAGAGCAATGACGCGCTCCCCCTCGCCACTCGCATGGAGACCCGACTTCCCTGGCGCCCCACGAGAGGCTCACTGACCTCGCCGTCGTACC
>NW_011463893.1:0-518 GCF_000754665.1 Bison bison bison | reverse complement strand
CGGGCGCCGCGGCGGCGCCAGCACGGTGGGTGATCTGGACGGCCACGGCTTCTGATGTGCCCTGTCTGCCTTTTGCTCCCCTAGATATGGTTTCAAAACCGAAGAGCTCGGCACCCCCAGCGGAGCCCAAGCGGGCCCGGCAACGGCGGGCCCAGGGGCCAGGCGGCGCACCAGCCACGACGACGACTCCTGCTCCAGAGGACCGAAGGGCCCCACCCGCTGTCCAGAGCACCTCTCCTCCCCTTCGCCCCTCTCAGCCACAGGAGAGCATGCCACCCTTGGCTGCAGCTGCTCCTTTTGGGGCCCCCACTTTCTGGGTGCCCGGGGCTGCCTCTGGGGTCTGCGTGGGCCAGCCGTTGATGATCTTCGTGGTCCAGCCCAGCCCGGCGGCCCTCCAGCCAAGTGGGAGGCCACCGCCTCCTCCCCAGGGAGCAGCTCCCTGGGCCGCGTGCTCCCCTGCCGTCACGGCCCCCGGGCAGCCTGGGCAAGGGGCCATCCTGCCGCCTGGGCAGCCGGAG
>NW_011463892.1:0-514 GCF_000754665.1 Bison bison bison | reverse complement strand
CCTCGAGACGTGTTGAAGAAGGTCTCTCGAGGTCTTTCTCGGGTTGAGGCAGGAAACCCTGGGTTCCCTCGACTTGTGCAGGTGACCTCAGGGGGGCTTCTCATGGTGGCTCTGAGAAGCCAGGGGAAACTGGAGGTGGGAGGGGCCTCTCGGGACACCACTGGGTTTGGTGCATTGGAAGAGGGCCTCATCTCCAGTTGAGGCAGGAACCCAGGGTACCTCTGATTTCAGACTCCGATCGCAGGGTCCCTGCAGACTGGGGACAGGAGAGTCAGGCCTCGTCTTGGGTTGAGGCATGGAACTCCGCTTGCCTCTCGAGATGTCCCCGGGGAGAGAGGCCGCTTGTCGAGCTGTATTTGGAACCTGGGGTTTTTCCGAACGATGCACGGAAAAACTGCCCCTTCGTGTTGACTTCATTCACAGGGTGGAGTTCGGAGAGGTGTCCGGGCATCGGGTTCTTCTCAAGAGGGGACCGGGAAATCGGGGTCCTACGGAATGTGGAACCACCCACGAG
>NW_011463891.1:0-550 GCF_000754665.1 Bison bison bison | reverse complement strand
GAAGCCTAGATGAGGTCTATTGGCCCTGCAGTCACTCGAGAGCAACTCCCAGCTTTCCTTCGCAACTGAATGGAAGATTGGACTTCCCTGGGCCAACACAAGAGGCATCCTGAATTCCCCGTCGTAATTCGAGAATCCTGCTACACCTCGAGAAAAACCACGTGGTTCCCCCGTCATCGCAAGATGTAGCCCTGTGCCGCTACAGCGTCTCAGGAGAAGTCCCACTTTAGGAATTGGAGTTCGAAACGGTACTTGGCACCCTTGATGCGACCCACAAAGTGCCCCGACATCCCGGTCTCCCTCGAGAGGAACACCGAAGTTTTCCGGCACCACTTCCTCTGAGCCTCTTCTACCCTGCTAATCTGGACAGGAGGGTCGACTCCTCTGCTTTGTCTGGAAGGTGTTCCCGACCTTCCGGTCGCACCTCAGGATGAGGCCGGTCTCACGACGACATTCCAGACGTGGCCTCGTGGGTGGTTCCACATTCCGAAGCACCCCGATTTCCCGGTCCCCTCTTGATAAGAACCCGATGCCCGGACACCTCTTCGAA
>NW_011463890.1:0-543 GCF_000754665.1 Bison bison bison | reverse complement strand
TCTGATTTCAGACTCCGATCGCAGGGTCCCTGCAGACTGGGGGACAGGAGAGTCAGGCTTCGTCTTGGGTTGAGGCATGGAACTCCGCTTGCCTCTCGAGATGTCCCCGGGGAGAGAGGCCGCTTGTCGAGCTGTATTTGGAACCTGGGGTTTTTTCTGAACGATGCACGTAAAAACTGCCCCTTCGTGTGGACTTCATTCACAGGGTGGAGTTCGGAGAGGTGTCCGGGCATCGGGTTCTTCTCAAGAGGGGACCGGGACCTCGGGGTCCTATGGAATGTGGAACCACCCACGAGGCCACGTCTGGAATGTCTTCGTGAGACCGGCCTCATCCTGAGGTGCGACCGGAAGGTCGGGAACCCCTTCCAGACAAAGCAGGGGAGTCGACCCTCCTGTCCAGATCAGGAGGGGAGAAAGGGCTCAGAGGAGGGGGTGCCGGAAAACCTCAGTGTTCCTCTCGAGGGAGACCGCGATTTCGGGGAACTTTGTGGGTCGCATCAAGGGTGCCAAGTGCCCTTTCGACCTCCAATTCCTAACGTGGGA
>NW_011463889.1:0-545 GCF_000754665.1 Bison bison bison | reverse complement strand
GACACCAGACCCCCTCACCCACGACATGCATTGAGATAACATGGGCAGCAGGTGAGTCATCCCGGGCTAAAAAATGATTGACGTGAATCTTGAAGAAAGGCAGATTTCCAGGCAAATATGTCATTTCCTTAACATAGATGAGGAGAACAAGGTAGGAGGAAAACTTACTGTTTGGTTCAGGTCACTTCTGAGCCTTTTGGGGGAACCGACCTGAAGCCAGAGTCTAGCGGGAATACACAGGCTTTGAACATCGCTGAAGACCAACATTTCCTAAGGCAAAAACGCATTGCTTAGCTCAAGGTTTGTCTGGGAAATTCTTACACATCAGGAGATGGCTCCGAGGTGGATTTCTACAAAGAACATCCATGCAAAGGACAAGCCTGCACAGCTCTGTGCACATCTGCCCCCCTCCCCCCCCTCACAGCCAGCAGCATTTCCAAGTGACCTCCTAAGGCCTTCGCCAAACTACAGGGGCACCTCTGGGTTTCCTGTTTCCCTCATTTTTTGGAATCTTTTCTAAAAAAAAAGAAAAAACAAAAAAACAA
>NW_011463888.1:0-520 GCF_000754665.1 Bison bison bison | reverse complement strand
CCGGGTAAGGAACAAGGAACTAACAAGCTCCCACCAACCAGGATTCTGCAGAGGTCAACAAGAGGTCAGCAAGAGATGGGAGACTGCAGTCCAGAGGTCCTAGCAACTTCCAGCGAGCAGCAAGACCCAGCATAGTCAAAACGAATTCAATGTTACCCAAAACAAATAAATCAACGGACAGAAGTTCTTGGAACACATGACTGAGGTTAGGGTGAGGCAGTACATGTATGTGGCAGGATACTCTTAAAGTATACTCTTAACATAGATGAGGAGAACAAGGTAAGAGGAAAACTTACTGTTTGGTTCAGGTCGCTTCTGAGCCTTTTGGGGGAACCGACCTGAAGCCAGAGTCTAGCCGAAATACACAGGCTTTGAACATCACTGAAGACCAACATTTCCTAAGGAAAAAACGCATTGCTTAGCTCAAGGTTTGTCTGGGAAATTCTTACACATCAGGAGATGGCTCCGAGGTGGATTTCTACAAAGAACATCCATGCAAAGGACAAGCCTACACAGCTCT
>NW_011463887.1:0-557 GCF_000754665.1 Bison bison bison | reverse complement strand
CCCTCGACTTGTGCAGGTGACCGTCAGGGGGGCTTCTCATGGTGGCGTCTGAGCAGTCAGGGAAACTGGGAGGTGGGGGGGGGCCGTCTCGGGACTCCACGGGGTTTGGTGCATTGGAAGAGGGCCTCATCTCCAGTTGAGGCAGGAACCTCAGGGTTCCTCTGATTTCGTACTCCGATCGCAGGGTCCCTGCAGACTGGGGACAGGAGAGTCAGGCCTCGTCTTGGGTTGAGGCATGGAACTCCGCTTGCCTCTCGAGGTGTCCCCGGGGAGAGAGGCCACTTGTCGAGCTGTATTTGGAACCTGAGGGTTTTTTCCGGACGATGCACGGGCGAGTCACTGCCCCTTCGTGTTGACTTCATTCACAGGGTGGAGTTCGGAGAGGTGTCCGGGCATCGGGTTCTTACCAAGAGGGGACCGGGAAATCGGGGTGCTTCGCAATGTGGAAGCACCCACGAGGCCACGTCTGCAATGTCGTCGTGAGACCGGCCTCATCCTGAGGTGCGACCGGAAGGTCGGGAACCCCTTCCAGACAAAGCAGGGGAGTCGACCCTCCT
>NW_011463886.1:0-512 GCF_000754665.1 Bison bison bison | reverse complement strand
GAGAAGCTTGTGCGCCACATTGAAGAGTGGCCATTGCTCACCACAACTAGAGAAAGCCCAGGCACAGCAACAAGGCCCCATTACTGTCAAAAATGTAAATAAATAAGTTTTAAGAAAAAGCAGGAGAAGGAAAGAGTGCTCACTGACAGAGTTGGAAAGACTTTCTCACTGGTGTTTCAGAACCCAGGGGTAAGGAGTTAAGAGCATCAATCCTTCCTTGCTTCTCCTCTGATTCTTCACAGGTGACTATTGGAAGATATTTTGAATGAACCTTGTATATGCTAGTATTTGTCAACTTGCAGGTTGAGACCCATTAATAGGTCATTAAAAGCAAAATAGAATACAATATCAACTTACAGAATTTATCTCATGTAATAATGGTAAATATTGTTTTATGACATTCTGTCTTCAGTGATGTGTGCATAAGAGTGTGTGTGTTGCCACAGAAATTGTATTTGTTTTACTCTGAGTGACAGTAAAAATAGAAAGCAACTTGGAAAACACAGCTGTTT
>NW_011463885.1:0-512 GCF_000754665.1 Bison bison bison | reverse complement strand
GGACATGACTGAGTGACTTCACTTTCAGTTTTTCACTTTCATGCATTGGAAAAGGAAATGGCAACCCACTCCAGTGTTCTTGCCTGGAGAATCCCAGGGACAGGGGAGCCTGGTGGGCTGCCGTCTATGGTTGCACAGAGTTGGACACGACTGAAGTGACTTAGCAGCAGTAGCAGCAATATACCTTTGGATTAATAATCCAAAATAGAAGTCATTTAAGTCAACTCACACTTTTTAGTGATATTGCTCCTGTGACTTATTATAGCATATTTTTATTGTTGATATTTATTTCTTCAGAAACCTAAAGACATATTTCAGCTGGATTAATTTTGAGACTAATTCTAACCATTTTAAACTTTCAGAGAGGTGACATATGTTTCTAGTTGCATAATAATCAGGAACCTTGTTACACAAAACACAGTTGAAATTTCTCAGGTAGCAATATCTCCACTGTATCAATGACCTTTAGATGTCAAAAAACCCATGCTAGGCATGTGTGTTTGTGGGATATT
>NW_011463884.1:0-569 GCF_000754665.1 Bison bison bison | reverse complement strand
CCTTCGCAACTCGAATGGAAGATTGGACTTCCCCTGGGCCAACACAAGAGGCATCCTGAATCCCCGTCGTAACTCGGAATCCCGCCGCAACTCGAGAAAAGCCACGTGGTTCCCCCGTCATCGCAAGATGAAGCCCTTTCCCGCTCCAGCGTCTCAGGAGAAGTCCCACGTTAGGAATTGGAGGTCCAAACGGTACTTGGCACCCTTGAGGCGACATACAAAGTTCCCCGACATCCGGGTCTCCCCCGAGAGGAGCACCGAGGTTTTCCGGCACCACTTCCTCTGAGCCCCTTCTACCCTCCTGATCTCGACAGGATGGTCGACTCCCCTGTCTTTTTCTGGAAGGGGTTCCCGACCTTCCGGTCGCACCTCAGGATGAGGCCGGTCTCACGACGACATTCCAGACGTGGCCTCGTGGGTGGTTCCTACTTTCCGAAGCCACCCCGACTTTCCCCGGTCCCCTCTTGATAAGAACCCGATGCCCGCACACTTCTGCGAACTCCACCCTGTGAGTGAAGTCAACACGGAAAGGGGAAAGTGACTCCGCCCGTGCATCGACAGGAAAAAAA
>NW_011463883.1:0-522 GCF_000754665.1 Bison bison bison | reverse complement strand
AGGGGGCCTCTCGGCACTCCACTGGGTTTGGTGCATTGGAAGAGGGCCTCATCTCCAGTTGAGGCAGGAACCTCAGGGTTCCTCTGATTTCAGACTCCGATCGCAAGGTCCCTGCAGGCTTGGGACAGGAGAGTCAGGCCTCGTCTTGGGGTGAGGCATGGAACTCCGCTTGCCTCTCGAGGTGTTCCCGGGGAGACAGGCCACTTGTCGAGCGGTATTTGGAACCTGGGGGTCTTCTCCTGACGATGCACGGGCGAGTCACTGCGCCTTCGTGTTGACTTCATTCACAGGATGGAGTTCGAAGAGGTGTCCGGGCATCGGGTTCTTATCAAGAGGGGACCGGGAAATCGGGGTCCTTCGGAATCTGGAAGCACCCCCGAGGCCACGTCTGGAATGTCGTCGTGAGACCGGCCTCATCCTGAGGTGCGACCGGAAGGTCGGGAACCCCTTCCAGACAAAGCAGGGGAGTCGACCCTCCTGTCCAGATCAGGAGGGTAGAAGGGGCTCAGAGGAAGTGGTGCC
>NW_011463882.1:0-550 GCF_000754665.1 Bison bison bison | reverse complement strand
CTAGGTAAATGAGGGGGAAGGCCGTCATGGTTCCTGGACGTGTTCTGTATCTTGACCTGGATGCAGGTTACATGGCTATATGGATATGGAAAAACTAGTCAGTGTGTACACTTAATAAGATGTACTAAACTTTATTGTACTCCTGTTACACATTTTTTTAATTGTGTTTATCTTTAAAGTAGTTTTTTAATTTTTTAAAGTTTTTCTAAAAAATTTTTTTAAGTATTTAAAAAAATCTTTTTTAATTTGGAGGCCAAAGGGGAGTGATGCTAACTGATGCTCTACCCATACGGCTCTTCGGTGGAGAGTCTTTTTTTTTTTTTTTTTTTTTTAAGATTTCTGAGCCTGAGCACCTGCGCGCGGAGACCACAGTGCGCGTGCACGCCCGTTCTACGGCTGGAAGCAGAGATGTGTGCGCATGCGCGGGCGAGGGGTTTGGGAGGGGGTTGTCCCCTAGAAAGGGCGGGTGTACGTGCGGGTACGTGCTCGCGCAGAGGCCGGAAGTAGTGCCGCGCGTGCGCAGGTGCAAGCGCGCGTAAAGCCCGGAAGT
>NW_011463881.1:0-551 GCF_000754665.1 Bison bison bison | reverse complement strand
GGAAATGAAAAAGGAGAGGTTACAACAAACAATGCAGAAACACAAAGGATTATAAGAGACTATTACAAACAACTATCTGGACAATAAAAATGAATAACCTGGAAGAAATGGACAGATTTTTAGAAAAGTTCAATCTTCCAAGACTGAACCAAGAAGAAATAGAAATTATGAACAACCCAATTACAAGCACCGAAAATTGAAGCTGTGGTCAAAAAATCTCCCCCCAAAAACATAAGTCCAGGACCAGATGGCTTCACAGGAGAATTCTATCAAACATTTAGAGAAGAACTAATGCCTATCCTCCTAAAACTCTTTCAAAAAAATTGCAGTAGAAGGAACACTTCCAAACTCATTCTAAAAGGCCACCATCACCCTGATACCAAAACCAGACAAAGACAACACCAAAAAATAAAACTACAGGTCAATATCACTGATGAACATAGATGCAAAAATCCTCAACAAAATTTTAGCAAACAGAATTCAGCAACACATCAAAAAGCTCATATACCATGATCAAGTTGGGTTTATTCCAGGGATGCAAGGATTCTTCA
>NW_011463880.1:0-559 GCF_000754665.1 Bison bison bison | reverse complement strand
GAGGTCTATTGGCCCTGCAGTCACTCGAGAGCAATCCCCAGCTTCCTTGGCAACTCGAATGGAAGATTGGACTTCCCTGGGCCAACACAAGAGGCATCCTGAATTCCCCGTCGTAATTCGAGAATCCTGCTACACCTCGAGAAAAACCACGTGGTTCCCCCGTCATCGCAAGATGTAGCCCTGTGCCGCTACAGCGTCTCAGGAGAAGTCCCACTTTAGGAATTGGAGTTCGAAACGGTACTTGTCACCCTTGGTGCGACCCACAAAGTGCCCCGACATCCCGGTCTCCCTCGAGAGGAACACCGAAGTTTTCCGGCACCACTTCCTCTGAGCCTCTTCTACCCTCCTGATCTGGACAGGAGGGTCGACTACTCTGCTTTGTCTGGAAGGGGTTCCCGACCTTCCGGTCGCACCTCAGGATGAGGCCGGTCTCACGACGACATTCCAGACGTGGCCTCGTGGGTGGTTCCACATTCCGAAGGACCCCGATTTCCCGGTCCCCTCTTGATAAGAACCCGATGCCCGGACACCTCTTCGAACTCCACCCTGTGAATGAAGT
>NW_011463879.1:0-528 GCF_000754665.1 Bison bison bison | reverse complement strand
CGAGTCACTGCCCTTCGTGTTGACTCATCACGAGGGTGGAGTTCGGAGAGGTGTCCGGCATCGGGTTCTACCAAGAGAGAACCGGCAATCGGGGTGCTTCGCAAAGTGGAAGCACCCACGAGGCCACGTCTGGAATGTCGTCGTGAGACCGGCCTCATCCTGAGGTGCGACCGGAAGGTCGGGAACCCCTTCCAGACAAAGCAGGGGAGTCGACCCTCCTGTGGAGATCAGGAGGGTAGAAGGGGCTCAGAGGAAGTGGTGCTGGAAAACGTCGGTGTTCCTCTCCAGGGAGACCGGGATGCCGGGGGAACTTTGTGGGGGCGCATCAAGTGTGCCAAGGACCGTTTCGACCTCCAATTCCTAACGTGGGACTTCTCCTGAGACTCTGTAGCGGGAAAGGGCTTCATCTTGCGATGACGGGGGAACCACGTGGTTTTTCTCGAGTTGCGGCGGGATTCTCGAGTTACGACGGGGAATTCGGTATGCCTCTTGTGTTGGCCCAGGGAAGTCCAATCTTCCATTCGAGTT
>NW_011463878.1:0-518 GCF_000754665.1 Bison bison bison | reverse complement strand
CCAAATTCAGACTGAAATTGAAGAAAGTAGGGAAAACCTCTAGACCATTCAGGTATGACCTAAATCAAATACCTTATGATTATACAGTGGAAGTGAGAAATCGATTTAAGGGACTAAATCTGACAAATAGAGTGCCTGATGAACTATGGACAGAGGTTCGTGACATTGTACAGGAGATAGGGATCAAGACCATCCCCATGGAAAAGAAATGCAAAAAAGCAAAATGGCTGTCTGGGGTGGCCTTACAAATAGCTGTGAAAAGAAGAGAAGTGAAAAGCAAAGGCGAAAAGGAAAGATATAAGCATCTGAATGCAGAGTTCCAAAGAATATCAAGAAGAGATAAGAAAGCCTTCCTCAGCAATCAATGCAAAGAAATAGAGGAAAACAACAGACTGGAAAAGACTAGAGATCTCTTCAAGAAAATTAGAGATACCAAGGGAACATTTCATGCAAAGATGGGCTCGATAAAGGACAGAAATGGTATGGACCTAACAGAAGCAGAAGATATTAAGAAGAGG
>NW_011463877.1:0-546 GCF_000754665.1 Bison bison bison | reverse complement strand
GGAGAAGTTCCACGTTAGGTATTGGAGGTCGAAACGGTACTGGCACCCTTGATGCGACCCACAAAGTCCCCGACATCCCGGTCTCCCTCGAGAGGAACACCGAAGTTTTCCGGCACCACTTCCTCTGAGCCCCTTCTACCCTCCTGATCTGGACAGGAGGGTCGACTCCCCTGCTTTGTCTGGAAGGGGTTCCCGACCTTCCGGTCGCACCTCAGGATGAGGCCGGTCTCACGACGACATTCCAGACGTGGCCTCGTAGGTGGTTCCACATTCCGAAGGACCCCGATTTCCCGGTCCCCTCTTGATAAGAACCCGATGCCCGGACACCTCTTCGAACTCCACCCTGTGAATGAAGTCAACACGAAGGGGCAGTGTCCTCGCCACGTGCACTTCATCCGGAGAAGTACCCCCAGGTTCCCAAATACCGCTCGACGAAGTGGCCTGTCTCCCCCGGGAACACCTCGAGAGGCAAGCGGAGTTCCATGCCTCAACCCAAGACGAGGCCTGACTCTCCTGTCCCAAGTCTGCAGGGACCTTGCGATCGGA
>NW_011463876.1:0-540 GCF_000754665.1 Bison bison bison | reverse complement strand
AAATCGGGGTGCTTTGCAATGTGGAAGCACCCACGAGGCCACGTCTGGAATGTCGTCGTGAGACTGGCCTCATCGTGATGTGCGACCGGAAGGTCGGGAACCCCTTCCAGACAAAGCAGGGGAGTCGACCCTCCTGTGGAGATCAGGAGGGTAGAAGGGGCTCAGAGGAAGTGGTGCCGGAAAACCTCGGTGTTCCTCTCCAGGGAGACCGGGATGCCGGGGAACTTGGTGGGGGCGCATCAAGGGTACCAAGTACAGTTTCGACCTCCAATTCCTAACGTGGGACTTCTCCTGAGACGCTGTAGCGGGAAAGGGCTTCATCTTGCGATGACGGGGGAACCACGTGGTTTTTCTCGAGTTGCGGCGGGATTCTCGAGTTACGACGGGGAATTCGGGATGCCTCTTGTGTTGGCCCAGGGAAGTCCAATCTTCCATTCGAGTTGCGAAGGAAAGCTGGGGATTGCTCTCGAGTGACTGCAGGGCCAATAGACCTCATCTAGGCTTGTGTCCAGAAGCCAATGTTCCTCTCCAGGGGCGACC
>NW_011463875.1:0-515 GCF_000754665.1 Bison bison bison | reverse complement strand
GATGAGCTATTCCAGATCCTGAAAGATGATGCTGTGGAAAGTGCTGCACTCAATATGCAATATGCAATATGCACTCAATATGCAATATGCCGGCTCACGGCACTAGGGGAATCTGGCCTCGAGACGTGTTGAAGAAGGTCACTCGAGGTTTTTCTCGGGTTGAGGCAAAAACCCTGGCTTCCCTTAACTTGTGCAGGTGACCTCAGGGGGCTTCTCATGGTGGCTCTGAGAAGTCAGGGAAACTGGAGTTGGGAGGGGCCTCTCGGCACTCCACTGGGTTTGGTGCATTCGAAGAGGACCTCATCTCCAGTTGAGGCAGGAACCTCAGGGTTCCTCTGATTTCAGACTCCGATTCCAGGATCCCTGCAGACTTGGGACAGGAGAGTCAGCCCTCATCTTGGGTTGAGGCCTGGAATTCCGCTTGCCTCTCGAGGTGTTCCCGGGGAGACAGGCCACTTGTCGAGGGGTATTTGGAACCTGGGGGTTTTTTCCCGACGATGCACGGGCGAGTCACT
>NW_011463874.1:0-523 GCF_000754665.1 Bison bison bison | reverse complement strand
AATTCCTAACGTGGGACTTCTCCTGAGACGCTGTAGCGGTAAAGGGCTTCATCTTGCGATGACGGGGGAACCACGTGGTGTTTCTCGAGTTGCTGCGGGATTCTCGAGGTTACGACGGGGGAATTCGGGATGCCTCTTGTGTTGGCCCAGGGAAGTCCAATCTTCCATTCGAGTTGCGAAGGCAAGCTGGGGATTGCTCTCGAGTGACTGCAGGGCCAATAGACCTCATCTAGGCTTGTGTCCAGAAGCCAATGTTCCTCTCCAGGGGCGACCGGGATCTCGGGGTTGCATTCCAGACGCACCCGGGGAGACAGGCATTCATCTCGAGTGGAAGCAAAGAACCCCGCTCTGCTCTCGAGTCGCGACGGGTATCACTTGGAGCTCACTGGGTGGATGGACTAAAGGGAGGTCAAGCCTCCTGAGGCGTCTGGAGAGAGGTCGCGAGGTTGGTCTCTAGGCCATGCAGGAGACGAAGGCCCTCATCTCGCGATGACGGGGGAGGCTCGGGGTGGTTCTCGAGCGG
>NW_011463873.1:0-541 GCF_000754665.1 Bison bison bison | reverse complement strand
GGGTCTCCATGCGAGTGGCGAGGGGGAGTGCGTCATTGCTCTCGAGTCATGGGAGGGGAATCTGGCCTCGAGACGTGTTGAAGAAAGTCTCTCGAGGTCTTTCTCGGGTGGAGGCAGGAAACCCTGGCTTCCCTCGACATGTGCAGGTGACCTCAGGGGGCTTCTCTTGGTGGCTCTGAGAAGTCAGGGAAACTGGAGGTGGGAGGGGCCTCTTGGGACTCCACGGGGTTTGGTGCATTGGAAGAGGGCCTCATCTCCAGCTGGGGCAGGAACCTCAGGGTTCCTCTGATTTCAGACTCCGATCGCAGGGTCCCTGCAGACTGGGGACAGGAGAGTCAGGCCTCGTCTTTGGTTGAGGCATTGAACTCCGCTTGCTTCTCGAGGTGTCCCCGGGGAGCGAGGCCACTTGTCGAGCTGTATTTGGAACCTGGGGGTTTTTCCGGACGAAGCACGGGCGAGTCACTGCCCCTTCGTGTTGACTTCATTCACAGGGTGGAGTTCGGAGAGGTGTCCGGGCATCGGGTTCTTATCAAGAGGGGAC
>NW_011463872.1:0-510 GCF_000754665.1 Bison bison bison | reverse complement strand
ACGACTGAGCGACTTCACTTTCACTTTTTCACTTTCATGCATTGGAGAAGGAAATGCACCCACTCCAGTGTCTTGCCTGGAGAATCCCAGGGACAGGGGGAGCCTGGTGGGCTGCCGACTATGGGGTAGCACAGAGTCGGACACGACTGAAGTGACTTAGCAGCAGCAGAATACATTAATTATGGGGCTTCTCTGGTGGCTCAGGTGGTAAAGAATCTGCCTGCAATGCAGAAGGCCCAAGTTCAATCCCTGGGTTGTAGGAGATTCCCTGGAGAAGGGAATAGCTACCCACTCTAGCATTCTTGCCTGGAGAATTCCATGGACAGAGGAGCCTGGAAAGCTACAGTTCATGTGTTCTCAGAGTCAGAAATGACTGAGTGACTAACACATGCACTTTTCATACATTAAGTATACTTCAATAGAAAAAATTTTTGAAGAGTTTTAAAAATTTGTTATGAATAATTTAAGAATATCAATTTTCAAAAGGAAAATGAATCTAACACGAGAGAT
>NW_011463871.1:0-516 GCF_000754665.1 Bison bison bison | reverse complement strand
GAACCCCGCTCTGCTCTCGAGTCGCGACGGGTATCTCTTGGAGCTCACTGGGTGGACTAAAGGGAGTCAAGCCTCCTGAGGCGTTTGGACAGAGGTCGAGAGATTGGTCTCTAGGCCATACAGGAGACGAAGGCCCTCAAGTCGCGATGACGGGGGAGGCTCGGGGTTGTTCTCGAGCGGCGGCCCCAGTGTGCGGTTTCTCGCGAGGTACGACGGCGAGGTCAGTGAGTCTCTCGTGGGGCGCCAAGGAAGTCGGGTCTCCATGCGAATGGCGAGGGCGAGCGCGTCATTGCTCTCAAGTCATAGTAGGGGAATCTGGCCTCGAGACGTGTTGAAGAAGGTCTCTCGAGGTCTTTCTCGGGTTGAGGCAGAAACCCTGGCTTCCCTTGACTTGTGCAGGTGACCTCAGGGGGCTTCTCATGGTGGCTCTGAGAAGTCAGGGAAACTGGAGGTGGGAGGGGCCTCTCGGGACTCCACTGGGTTTGGTGCATTGGAAGAGGGCCTCATCTCCAGTTG
>NW_011463870.1:0-502 GCF_000754665.1 Bison bison bison | reverse complement strand
ACAGTCCAACTCTCACATCCATACATGACCACTGGAAAAACCATTAGCCTTGACTAGACGGACCTTTGTTGGCAAAGTAATGTCTCTGCTTTTGAATATGCTATCTAGGTTGGTCATAACTTTTCTTCCAAGGAGTGAGCGTCTTTTAATTTCATGGCCATAGTCACCATCTGCAGTGATTTTGGAGCCCCCAAAAATAAAGTCTGACACTGTTTCCCCATCTATTTCTTTTTATTTTAGCGTCCTCCAAACCCAGTAATGTGTCTGACACACAATAAGGACTTAATAAGTGCTTTATGTAGACAAGACTAAGTGATCTTTACTTAATTTTTTATTAAATGTCCCATATGTGTTTGTTCTGGGGCTTCTCAGGTGGCTCTAGTGGTGAAGAACTCACCTGCCACTGCAGGAGACACAGAGACGCAGGTTTGATCCCTGGGTATGGTAGAACCCCTGGAGGAGGGCATGGCAACCCATTCCAGTATTCTTGCCTGGAGAATCC
>NW_011463869.1:0-554 GCF_000754665.1 Bison bison bison | reverse complement strand
CTAGCTGTATTTGGAACCTGGGGGTTTTTTTCTGGACGATGCACGGGCGAGTCACTGCCCCTTCGTGTTGACTTCATTCACAGGGTGAAGTTCGGAGAGGTGTCCGGGCATCGGGTTCTTATCGAAAAGGGGACCGGGAAATCGGGGGTGCTTCGCAATGTGGAAGCACCCACGAGGCCACGTCTGGAATGGCGTCCTGAGACCGGCCTCATCCTGAGGTGCGACGGAAGGTCGGGAACCCCTTCCAGACAAAGCAGGGGAGTCGACCCTCCTGTCGACATCAGGAGGGTAGAAGGGGCTCAGAGGAAGTGGTGCCGGAAATCCTCGGTGTTCCTCTTCAGGGAGACCGGGATGCCACGGTAACTTTGGTGGGGGCGCATCAAGGGTACCAAGTTACCGTTTCGACCTCCAATTCCTAACGTGGGACTTCTCCTGAGACGCTGTAGCGGGACGAGGGCTTCATCTTGCGATGGACGGGGAACCACGTGGTTTTTCTCGAGTTGCGGCGGGATTCTCGAGTTACGACGGGGAATTCAGGATGCCTCTTGTGTTGG
>NW_011463868.1:0-517 GCF_000754665.1 Bison bison bison | reverse complement strand
TGGGCACAAACGGAGCAACACTCTGGCTGTGGAGCTGCCTCCCCAAGCCAGGGGCACCGGGACCCTGATTCCCTCCGTGCGGCGCTTAGTCTGGGCGGGGAAGCACCAGCCTGGGAATGCAGCCTAAGGCGCTTCCTTCCTCGGAAAGAGCTCTCCCTGCGGGAGGCTTTGGCAGTGTGCACACCCCCAGCCCCTAAGCCCTCTGCAAGGACGCCAGGCTCCTAGGTCCGAAGGGAAGGCGAGAGCTGACCTGAGGCACCAGTCAGGCACCGGTCACGTCTCCCACACTCCCGCAGCCCGCTCCTTCCCGGGCGCGAACGCTAGAAGCTGGGCAGGGCTTGGGGAGGCTCGCCCAGGCCAGAGCAGCCTCTCGGCCGGGGCTCTGTGCTATCGCGCCTGGGCGCAGAGCTGGAGCTCCGCCGGTGTGGAAGCTCACTCGGTCCTTCCCAGTAACAGGCTTGCAAGCACCCGCCGGCAGCCAGCCTCTTCTCTCCCGCGTTCCGGGCATTGGGCTCCA
>NW_011463867.1:0-535 GCF_000754665.1 Bison bison bison | reverse complement strand
GACCTTCCGGTCGCACCTCAGGATGAGGCCGGTCTCACAAAGTCATTCCAGACGTGGCCTCGTGGGTGGTTCCACATTCCGTAGACCCCGATTTCCCGGTCCCCTCTTGATAAGAACCCGATGCCCGGACACCTCTCCGAACTCCACCCTGTGAATGAAGTCAACACGAAGGGGCAGTTTTTCCGTGCATCGTTCGGAAAAACCCCAGGTTCCAAATACAGCTCGACAAGCGGCCTCTCTCCCCGGGGACATCTCGAGAGGCAAGCGGAGTTCCATGCCTCAACCCAAGACGAGGCCTGACTCTCCTTTCCCCAGTCTGCAGGGACCCTGCGATCGGAGTCTGAAATCAGAGGTACCCTGCGGTTCCTGCCTCAACTGGAGATGAGGCCCTCTTCCAATGCACCAAACCCAGTGGAG
Organism: Bison bison bison; assembly: GCF_000754665.1. Classification (NCBI taxonomy): domain Eukaryota; kingdom Metazoa; phylum Chordata; class Mammalia; order Artiodactyla; family Bovidae; genus Bison; species Bison bison. Next base: position 118 of record NW_011463867.1, on the reverse strand, counting down.
TCCCGAGAGGCCCCTCCCACCTCCAGTTTCCCTGACTTCTCAGAGCCACCATGAGAAGCCCCCTGAGGTCACCTGCACAAGTCGAGGGAACCCAGGGTTTCCTGCCTCAACACGGGAA
>NW_011463866.1:0-628 GCF_000754665.1 Bison bison bison | reverse complement strand
CCCTGGCGCCCCACGAGAGGCTCACTGACCTCGCCGTCGTACCTCGTGAGAAACCGCACCCTGGGGCCGCCGCTCGAGAACAACCCCGAGATTCCCCCGTCATCGCGGAGATGAGGGCCTTCGTCTCCTGCATGGCCTAGAGGCCAACCTCGCGACCTCTCTCCAAACGCCTCAGGAGGCTTGACTCCCTTTAGTCCACCCAGGGAGCTCTAAGAGATACCCGTCGCGACTCGAGAGCAGAGCGGGGTTCTTTGCTTCCACTCGAGATGAATGCCTGTCTCCCCGGGTGCGTCTGGAATGCAACCCCGAGATCCAGGTCGCCCCTGGAGAGGAACATTGGCTTCTGGACACAAGCCTAGATGAGGTCTATTGGCCCTGCAGTCACTCGAGAGCAATCCCCAGCTTTCCTCCGCAACTCGAATGGAAGATTGGACTTCCCTGGGCCAACACAAGGGGCATCCCGAATTCCCCGTCGTAACTCGAGAATCCCGCCGCAACTCGAGAAAAACCACGTGGTTCCCCCGTCATCGCAAGATGAAGCCCTTTCCCGCTACAGCGTCTCAGGAGAAGTCCCACGTTAGGAATTGGAGGTCGAAACGGTACTTGGCACCCTTGATGCGCCCCCAGA
>NW_011463865.1:0-510 GCF_000754665.1 Bison bison bison | reverse complement strand
TGCCCGGACACCTCTCCGAACTCCACCCTGTGAATGAAGTCAACGACGAAGGGGCAGTGACTCGCCCGTGCATCGTCCGGAAAAGACCCCCAGGTTCCAAATACCGCTCGACAAGTGGCCTCTCTCCCCGGGGACACCTCGAGAGGCAAGCGGAGTTCCATGCCTCAACCCAAGACGAGGCCTGACTCTCCTGTCCCCAGTCTGCAGGGACCCTGCGATCGGAGTCTGAAATCAGAGGAACCCTGAGGTTCCTGCCTCAACTGGAGATGAGGCCCTCTTCCAATGCACCAAACCCCGTGGAGTCCCGAGAGGCCCCCCCCCACCTCCAGTTTCCCTGACTTCTCAGAGCCACCATGAGAAGCCCCCTGAGGTCACCTGCACAAGTCGAGGGAAGCCAGGGTTTCCTGCCTCAACCCGAGAAAGACCTCGAGAGACCTTTTCAACACGTCTCGAGGCCAGGTTCCCCTACCATGACTCGAGAGCAATGACGCGCTCCCCCTCACCACTCGC
>NW_011463864.1:0-519 GCF_000754665.1 Bison bison bison | reverse complement strand
GGGGTATTAAAGTCTCCCACTATTATTGTTGTTATTGTTAATTTCTCCTTTCATACTTGTTAGCATTTGTCTTACGTACTGTGGTGCTCCCGTTTTGGGTGCATATATATTTATAATTGTTATATCTTCTTCTTGGATTGATCCTTTGATCATTATGTAGTGACCTTCTTTGTCTCTTTTCACAGTCCTTTGTTTTAAAGTCTATTTTATCTGATATGAGTATTGCTACTCCTGCCTTCTTTTGGTCCCTATTTGCATGGAAAATCTTTTTCCAGCCCTTCACTTTCAGTCTGTATGTGTCCCCTGTTTTGAGGTGGGTCTCTTGTAGACAACATATGTAGGGGTCTTGTTTTTGTATCCATTCAGCCAGTCTTTGTCTTTTGGTTGGGGCATTCAACCCATTTACATTTAAGGTAATTACTGATAAGTATGTTCCCGTTGCCATTTACTTTATTGTTTTGGGTTCGAGTTTATACACCGTTTTTGTGTTTCCTGTCTAGAGAATATCCTTTAGTATTT
>NW_011463863.1:0-512 GCF_000754665.1 Bison bison bison | reverse complement strand
CTAGGCCATGCAGGAGACGAAGGCCCTCATCTCCGCGATGACGAGGGAGTCGTCAGGGTGGTTCTCGAGCGGCGGCCCCAGGGTGCGGTTTCTCACGAGGTACGACGGCGAGGTCAGTGAGCCTCTCGTGGGGCGCCAGGGGAAGTCGGGTCTCCATGCGAGTGGCGAGGGGGAGCGCGTCATTGCGCTCGAGTCATGGTAGGGGAACCTGGCCTCGAGACGTGTGGAAGAAGGTCTCTCGAGGTCTTTCTCGGGTTGAGGCAGGAAACCCTGGCTTCCCTCGACTTGTGCAGGTGACCTCAGGGGGCTTCTCATGGTGGCTCTGAGAAGTCAGGGAAACTGGAGGTGGGGGGGGTGGGCCTCTCGGGACTCCACGGGGTTTGGTGCATTGGAAGAGGGCCTCATCTCCAGTTGAGGCAGGAACCTCAGGGTTCCTCTGATTTCAGACTCCGATCGCAGGGTCCCTGCAGACTGGGGACAGGAGAGTCAGGCCTCGTCTTGGGTTGAGGCAT
>NW_011463862.1:0-524 GCF_000754665.1 Bison bison bison | reverse complement strand
TCGTCCTTGGCAGTGGACACGCCGGCAGTTGAAGCGGAGTCCCAGGCCTGAGGAGGCGTTGTTCCCTCGGGCCTGCCTCCTCAGACTTAACCCAGGGACTGTTTAGGTGCAGGTGAGCTGCCGGCAGTTCTGGCATCGCCGCCCACGGGGACCGGTAAGGACTGGGGCCTGGTGCGGCCAAAGCGGTGCCGGAGTGCCCAGGGAAGGGTTTCTCAGGTCCCCAATCTGGCGGGGCCTTGCTCGGCGGGACGGCCTCTGAGGGCCCAGGAGGGAGCTTGAGGCCGGGCCTACAGGCCCCAGGCCCCTTTCGCCCTCTCCCCTCTCTAGTCTGGGTGGGAGCAGCTCTCCAGCAGCCTTCCTGTCCTAGGGGTGGGACGAGCCAGCTCGCGGAAAGGGCCTGTCATGCCCCCAGCCCCCCGCCCCTCCCAGGTCTCCTGTGGAACTTAATATATTTAAACACACACACATACACAAATCTTCACGCGGGTTTATGACTCGGGCCCAACCCGGTTCTGCAACCAGAC
>NW_011463861.1:0-518 GCF_000754665.1 Bison bison bison | reverse complement strand
ACGGGTATCTCTTGGAGCTCACTGGGTGGACTAAAGGGAGTCAAGCCTCCTGAGGCGTTTGGAGAGAGGTCGCGAGGTTGGCCTCTAGGCCATGCAGGAGACGAAGGCCCTCATCTCCGCGATGACGGGGGAGTCTCGGGGTGGTTCTCGAGCGGCGGCCCCAGGGTGCGGTTTCTCACGAGGTACGACGGCGAGGTCAGTGAGCCTCTCGTGGGGCGCCAGGGAAGTCGGGTCTCCATGCGAGTGGCGAGGGGGAGTGCGTCATTGCTCTCGAGTCGTGGTAGGGGAACCTGGCCTCGAGACGTGTTGAAGAAGGTCTCTCGAGGTCTTTCTCGGGTTGAGGCAGGAAACCCTGGCTTCCCTCGACTTGTGCAGGTGACCTCAGGGGGCTTCTCATGGTGGCTCTGAGAAGTCAGGGAAACTGGAGGTGGGTGGGGGGGGCCTCTCGGGGCTCCACCGGGTTTTGGTGCATTGGAAGAGGGCCTCATCTCCAGTTGAGGCAGGAACCTCAGGGTTCC
>NW_011463860.1:0-518 GCF_000754665.1 Bison bison bison | reverse complement strand
GTTAACTCTCAAGATTGCTTTGGCGGTTTGGATTGTTTGAGGTTCCATATAACTTTGTCTGGGGAAAAATAATGCTACTTGAATTGTTATAGGAATTACATGGAATATGTACATTACTTTGGGTAATATGGATGCATTAATATTACAACAGATTTAAGTATATCCATTTTATATCCTGATTGTTTTACTCATTTTTTTTTTTTGTCATTTATATGTTTTGTTATCTGGAACATCCATTGATAACCTTTCCATTTTTGTATTTGATGACTAAAAACATAGAATCTGTCCATAAAACTGTATCATTTTCATGTCCATTTATTTTAGATTAACTACATAGAAACCTGTAAATGGATCAAATAATAGTTAATTCCCAGTTAAATTCTCTGTTTGATGGGCAGTGTAACCACAATTATATTAATCCCTTAAGCCACAAATAGCTCTTCTGATTTTTAATCTGTTGTGGGTAATTACAAACCCTTGCTACTCAAATCATAATCTAAAGATAATAGCAGCATCAC
>NW_011463859.1:0-516 GCF_000754665.1 Bison bison bison | reverse complement strand
CCTGAGGCGTCTGGAGAGAGGTCGCGAGATTGGTCTCTAGGCCATGCAGGAGACGAAGGCCCTCATCTCTCGATGACGGGGGAATCTCGGGGTTGTTCTCGAGCGGCGGCCCCAGTGTGCGGTTTCTCACGAGGTACGACGGCGAGGTCAGTGAGCCTCTCGTGGGGCGCCAGGAAAGTGGGGTCTCCATGCGAGTGGCGAGGGTTAGCGCGTCACTGCTCCCGAGCCATGGTAGGGGACTCTGGCCTCGAGACGTGTTGAAGAAGGTCTCTCGAGGTCTTTCTCGGGTTGAGGCAGGAAACCCTGGGTTGCCTCGACTTGTGCAGGTGACCTCAGGGCGCTTCTCATGGTGGCTCTGAGAAGCCAGGGAAACTGGAGGTGGGAGGGGCCTCTAGGGACTACACGGGGCTTGGTGCATTGGAAGAGGGCCTCATCTCCAGCTGAGGCAGGAACCGCAGGGTACCTCTGATTTCAGACTCCGATCGCAGGGTCCCAGCAGACTGGGGACAGGAGAGT
>NW_011463858.1:0-535 GCF_000754665.1 Bison bison bison | reverse complement strand
GTTCACTCAGACTCACGTCCATCGAGTCAGTGATGCCATCCAGCCATCTCATCCTCTCGTCCGTCCCCTTCCTCCCTCCCTGCCCCCCAACTCCCTCCCAGCATCAGAGTCTTTTCCAATGAGTCAACTCTTCACATGAGGTGGACCAAACTACTGGAATTTCAGCTTTAGCATCATTCCTCCAAAGAACACCCGGGCTGATCTCCTTCAGAATGGACTGGTTGGATCTCCTTGCAGTCCAAGGGACTCTCAAGAGTCTTCTCCAACACCACAGTTCAAAAGCATCAACTCTTTGGCACTCAGCCTTCTTCACAGTCCAACTCTCACATCCATACATGACCACAGGAAAAACCATAGCCTTGACTAGATGAACCTTTGTTGGCAAAGTAATGTCTCTGCTTTTGAATATGCTATCTAGGTTGGTCATAACTTTCCTTCCAAGGAGTAAGCATCTTTTAATTTCATGGCTGCAATCACCATCTGCAGTGATTTTGGACCCCCAAAAAATAAAGTCTGACACTGTTTCCACTGTTTC
>NW_011463857.1:0-542 GCF_000754665.1 Bison bison bison | reverse complement strand
CCTGCAAACTTACCATATGCAAAAGCTTAGGTGATTTGCATCATCTTCTGGCCCGGAGGCCTGTTAACATTTTTAAGACCTTTTCTTCAGAAAACTTATTTTCTCTAAAGGTGGTTGGTCAGGAGCCACCCTCCAAAAAAGCATTAGATAAAGTTGCATTGCTACAGAGCAAAGGTGTGGTGGGCTATAACAAGAAAAAGAATTAACTCAAGGGTCCCAGGTTACAAACATTAAAGCTACTACTTACACGAATTATATTAATCAATACACTGCCAGGGACACAGCAGGTAAGGGATATGGAAACTTAGCAGCAAACAATGGCCCAACAAGTGAAAAACCATTCAACAATACAATTTCTAATCAATCTTTTAATTACTCAAAAGAATCTGTGTTTAGACAGTTTAGAACATCTCCTGCCTCTCACAGTTGGGAGGATCTGAACAGTCACATGTGGCCGGAAAAACCTATTCAGGCAGGCTAGAGGATTTCCAAAGAAGTTTGTAGGTTAAACACTGTCACACCCAGGAATTATTAACTGGAAC
>NW_011463856.1:0-500 GCF_000754665.1 Bison bison bison | reverse complement strand
CCACTTCAGTATTCTTGCCTTCAGAACCCCAATGAACGGTATGAAAAGGCAAAACGATAGGATACTGAAAGAGAAACTCCCAGGTCAGTAGGTGCCCAATAAGCTACTGGAGATCAGCGGAGAAATAAACTACCAGAAAGAATGAAGGGATGGAGCCAAACAAAAACAATACCCAGCTGTGGATGTGACTGGTGATAGAAGCAAGATCCGATGCTGTAAGAGCAGTATTGCATAGGAACCTGGAATGTCAGGTCCATGAATCAAGGCAAATTGGAAGTGGTCAAACAAGAGATGGCAAGAGTGAATTTCGACATTCTAGGAATCAGCGAACTGAAATGGACTGGAATGGGTGAATTTAACTCAGATGACCATTATATCTACTACTTCGGGCAGGAATCCCTCAGAAGAAATGGAGTGGCCATCATGGTCAACAAAAGAGTCTGAAATGCAGTACTTGGATGCAATCTCAAAAACGACAGAATGATCTCTGTTCGTTTCCA
>NW_011463855.1:0-502 GCF_000754665.1 Bison bison bison | reverse complement strand
ACTCTCCTGTCCCAACGTCTGCAGGGACCCTGCGATCGGAGTCTGAAATCAGAGGAACCCTGAGGTTCCTGCCTCAATTGGAGATGAGGCCCTATTCCAATGCACAAAACCCAGTGGAGTCCCGAGAGCCCCCTCCCTCCTCCAGTTTCCCTGACTTCTCAGAGCCACCATGAGAAGGCCCCTGAGGTCCCTGTACAAGTCCAGGGAACCCAGGGTTTCCTGCCTCAACCCGATAAAGACCTCCAGAGACCTTCTTCAAAACGCATCGAGGCCAGATTCCCCTACCATGACTCGAGAGCAATGACGCGCTCCCCCTCGCCACTTGCATGTAGACCCGACGTCCCTGGCACCCCACGAGAGGCTCACTGACCTCGCCGCCGTACCTCGTGAGAAACCGCACACTGGAGCCGCCGCTGGAGAACAACCCCGAAACTCCCCCGTCATAGCGAGATGAGGGCCTTCGTCTCCTGCGTGGCCTAGAGACCAATCTGGCGACCTCTCT
>NW_011463854.1:0-561 GCF_000754665.1 Bison bison bison | reverse complement strand
TCCGGTCGCACCTCAGGATGAGGCCGGTCTCACGAAGACATTCCAGACGTGGCCTCGTGGTGGTTCCACATTCCGTAGGACCCCGATTTCCCGGTCCCCTCTTGATAAGAACCCGATGCCTGGACACCTCTCCGAACTCCACCCTGTGAATGAAGTCAACACGAAGGGGCAGTTTTTCCGTGCATCGTTCGGAAAAAACACCAGGTTCCAAATACAGCTCGACAAGCGGCCTCTCTCCCCGGGGACATCTCGAGAGGCAAGCGGAGTTCCATGCCTCCACCCAAGACGAGGCCTGACTCTCCTGTCCCCAGTCTGTAGGGACCCTGCGATCGGAGTCTGAAATCAGAGGTACCCTGCGGTTCCTGCCTCAACTGGAGATGAGGACCTCTTCCAATGCACCAAACCCAGTGGGGTCCCGAGAGGCCCCTCCCACTTCCAGTTTCCCTGGCTTCTCAGAGCCACCATTAGAAGCCCCCTGAGGTCACCTGCACAAGTCGAGGGAACCCAGGGTTTCCTGCCTCAACCCGAAAAATACCTCGAGAGACCTTCTTCAACGCGTCT
>NW_011463853.1:0-506 GCF_000754665.1 Bison bison bison | reverse complement strand
ATGAACACTAATTACACCCGAAAATATCTGCCTATGAGAGTCTTGATTGAAGGCAGAGGAGAAGGGGACGACAGAGGATAAGTTGGTTGGATGGCATCACTGATTGGATGGACATGAGTTTGAGCAAGCCCCTGGAGTTGGTGATGGACACGGAAGCCCGGCGTCCTGCAGGCCACGGGGTTCCAAAGAGTCAGACACGACTGAGCAACTGAACGGAACTGAACTTACAATCGTTTCTCCAGGTGTTTTGGTTACCCGAGTTTCTATCCTGTGCTAAACTAAGTGACGACAGTGTACTGAAGAGCTGGGTCATTTCCAAATAAATTAAAGTTCTGAAACATTCACGCCTTGAAAGGACCTCCCTTTTACACAGAAACAAAAGAGATTTGTGACTATCCAATAATAGTGTCTGGCACCATCCTGACATGTGAAACGTAAGAAAGCAATTTTTTTTCTTTCTATTTTCTTCTGATCTTGGGTGTGTGTGTGTGTGTGTGCGTGCGTGC
>NW_011463852.1:0-546 GCF_000754665.1 Bison bison bison | reverse complement strand
GTTTGACATGACTGAAGTGACTTAGCATGCATGTACACAAAATATATATAACATAAAACTTACCATTTGAATCTTTTCTTGTTTGTTTTTTGGCATGCCATGCAGTTTGTGGGATCTTAATTCCTCAACCAGGGATTCAACCCAGTCCCCAGCAGTGACAGTTCAGAGTCCTAACCATGAAACCACCAAGGAATTCCCCCATTCCAGTCATTTTTAAGTGTGCAGTTCAGTGGCATTAAGTACAGTCACCTTGGTATGTCATTACCACTATCCTTTACTTTTTCAGCTTCTGAAACTGAAACACTACCTATTAAACACTAATTCCCTGTTCTCCCCTCCCCTCAACCTTTGGCAACCACCATTCTACTTTTTTTCTTTCTCTCTGAATTTGACTACTCCAGTACCTCATTTAAGTGAATTCATAAAATATTTGTCCTTTTGTGATTGGCTTATTTCACTTTGTACAATGTCTTCAAGATTCATGCATGTCGTAACAAGTGTCAGAATTTCCTTCCTTTTTAAGACTGAATAATATTTTGTTGCATA
>NW_011463851.1:0-526 GCF_000754665.1 Bison bison bison | reverse complement strand
ACACAGAAATCCCTTGCATTCCTATACACTAATAATAGAGAAAATAGAAACAGAAATTAAGGAAACAATTCCATTCACCATTGCAACGAAAAGAACAAAATACTTAGGAATATATCTACCTAAAGAAACTAAAGACCTATATATGGAAAACTATAAAACACTGGTGAAAGAAATCAAAGACGACACTAATAGATGGAGAAATATACCATGTTCATGGATTGGAAGAATCAATATAGTGAAAATGAGTATACTACCCAAAGCAATTTATAGATTCAATGCAATCGTATCAAGCTACCAATGGTATTCTTCACAGAGCTAGAACAAATAATTTCACAATTTGTATCAAAATACAAAAAATCTCGAATAGCCAAAGCCATCTTGGGAAAGAAGAATGGAACTGGAGGAATCAACCTACCTGACTTCAGGCTCTACTACAAAGGCACAGTCATCAAGACAGTATGGTACTGGCACAAAGACAGAAATATAGATCAATGGAACAAAATAGAAATCCCAGAGATAAATCCAC
>NW_011463850.1:0-506 GCF_000754665.1 Bison bison bison | reverse complement strand
TCAGGGTTCCTGTGATTTCAGACTGCGATCGCAGGGTCCCTGCAGACTGGGGACAGGAGAGTCAGGCCTCGTCTTGGGTTGAGGCATGGAACTCCGCTTGCCTCTCGAGGTGTCCCCGGGGAGAGAGGCCACTTGTCGAGCGGTATTTGGAACCTGGGGGTCTTTTCCGGACGATGCCCAGGCGAGTCACTGCCCCTTCGTGTTGACTTCATTCACAGGGTGGAGTTCGGAGAGGTGTCCGGGCATCGGGTTCTTACCAAGAGGGACCGGGAAATCGGGGTGCTTCGCAATGTGGAAGCACCCACGAGGCCACGTCTGGAATGTCGTCGTGAGACCGGCCTCATCCTGAGGTGCGACCGGAAGGTCGGGAACCCCTTCCAGACAAAGCAGGGGAGTCGACCCTCCTGTGGAGATCAGGAGGGTAGAAGGGGCTCAGAGGAAGTGGTGCCGGAAAACCTCGGTGTTCCTCTCCAGGGAGACCGGGATGCCGGGGAACTTTGTGGGGG
>NW_011463849.1:0-515 GCF_000754665.1 Bison bison bison | reverse complement strand
GTTTGGGTTTGCAAGGGCTGCCTTGTCTTGAGACCATTGAAATAAGAACTCAGAACTTGAGCACTATTATCAAAAATCACAAGGCTCACACTGACACAGACATCAATCCAGACAGACAAGACAAGACATCTTCCAGTTTTCCGCCTGAGATGGAAAAGATTTCTTTGAGCCGTTTTTTCTGGGGAGTGGGGGGTGGGGGCTGGCGGCCAGGCAGGCTTTGGGAAGGAGCTCATGGTTTGGAATTGCATATGAAAAGAACCAGCTTTCCGGGTTCCAAGGAATCAAGTTTCCTTGCAAACCAACTTTGTCCGGTTCTAGAGAATATCATGGCCCTCCTAGGTCAGGTCATCTTTCCTTTCCGTAGCCCTCGTTTGATCCCTGAATTCTAGACAGCTTGGATTGCCTCTGTGGGCTGGATAGGATTGTCCTCCCGTTTCACCGGGCGGCGGGAGCGAGGTCCCAGAGGCTCTCCTGGAACCGGGCGTGGGGGCGGGGCTCACCAGGAGCCCGTGGTG
>NW_011463848.1:0-540 GCF_000754665.1 Bison bison bison | reverse complement strand
TTTAAATTTTTGCTTTCTGGTATTAGTTATCAATTTTGTACCTGTTACTTTCTTTATAATTTTCGCGTACCTTGTTTGTTTTTGTTTGTTCGTTTTTTCTCTCTTTCTTTTCCTTCTTCTTTTCTTTAACATCCAAAACTCTACTCTAGATTTTAATTTTTGCTTTTATGTATTTGTTACCAATTTTGTACCTTTAAGGACCGAATCTTCAGGACCCATTTTTCACTAGGGAGCGAGATTACTGGCTTGACTGCTCTCTCTCCCTTTGGACTCTCCTTTTTCTCCACCAGGTCGCCTGTGTCTCCTCCCTAACCCCTCTCTACTCTACCCAACTCTGTGAATTTCAGTGTGTTCCAGACGGTGGAGAACACTTAGGGAACTGATTACTGGCTGGATCGGTCTCCCTCCTTTTCATTCCCCCCTTTTATCCTTCTAGCCACCTCTGTTACCTTCCTCCTTCTTCTCTTCTCTGTATAACCCCGTGAACATCTCTGAGTGGTCCAGTTGTGGAGTGCACATAAGGAAGTGACTACTGGCTAG
>NW_011463847.1:0-508 GCF_000754665.1 Bison bison bison | reverse complement strand
CCGGTCCCATCACTTCATGGGAAATAGATGGGAAACAGTGGAAACAGTGACCGACTTTATTTTTGGGGGCTCCAAAATCACTGTAGATGGTGACTGCAGCCATGAAATTAAAAGACGCTTACCCTTGGAAGAAAACTTATGACCAACCTAGACAGCATATTAAAAAGCAGAGACATTATTTTGCCAACAAAGGTCCGTCTAGTCAAGGCTATGATTTTTCCAGTGGTCATGTATGGATGTGAGAGTTGGATTGTGAAGAAAGCTGAGCACCAAAGAATTGATGCTTTTGAACTGTGGTGTTGGAGAAGACTCTTGAGAGTCCCTTGGACTGCAAGGAGATCCAACCAGTCCATTCTAAAGGAAATCAGTCCTGGGTGTTCATTGGAAGGACTGATGTTGAAGCTGAAACTCCAATACTTTGGCCACCTGATGGGAAGAAGAGACTGACTCGTTTGAAAAACACCCTGGTACTGGGAAAGATTGACGGCAGGAGGAGAAAGGGACAACA
>NW_011463846.1:0-515 GCF_000754665.1 Bison bison bison | reverse complement strand
GATATCGTGACTGAGCATGCACTAATCATGTGCCGGGAGCCGGTGAGACCATTCCACTCTGGACAAAGTTCATGAGGAAGAGGCTCGGCACACGCAAATGCGGGATGGAGCCTCAGGAGTCCACCCGGATATTCTCGAGCATCTCCCCCCAAAAAAACCGAGTCTGCCTACTTTATTGCTTTGTGCTCTCACCTCTGATTTCACTGGGGGCTGTCCCCCACCACCATCTCGCTCTCTCTGTCAAAGACTTAACTTACAGCTCCAATTCATAAAGTTCCTTGTCATGCTTCCCTGTAACTTCCAGCGGGGTCTCCATCTGGAGCGCGGAACCCACCACGCTTACTAATTATGCCTGGGCTGCTAAGACCCACTCGAGAAGGTGTCTAGGGTGAGGCACCTTCCGCTATTCGAGAGGGCGCCTGCGGCCTACGTAAGTGGTGCAAACTTCTTGTCTTGAAGTTTGATTGGTCTCCCGCGTAAACCAAGCTACTCAGTCTCTTTTCTCCACCGAATTT
>NW_011463845.1:0-502 GCF_000754665.1 Bison bison bison | reverse complement strand
CCGGCATGGAAATGGCACCCAGGCTGGGATCGAGATCTGTAGAGTGGCATGGGTGAGGCGAAGGGGAGCAAAGGCCCCCTCCTCAGCTGTGTCTGTCTCCTGACCCCTGCCCTGACCTGCAGTAGTCAGCAGCCTGGCATTCTGGGCTGGTGGGGCAGGGAAACCTGCTCTTTGCCAGCAACTCTCAACCTTCCATCAACTTCTGAAGCACCTTGGGAGAGGGCAGTGCTGAAAAAGCTGTTTCCTAAGCCTAGGAGCTTGGAGTCGCAGGTTTCTGGTGAGACCTGAGGACCAGTCCTTTAACAAGCTGTCCAGGGAGGAGGTAAACACTAGGAATGCAGATTTAGGGATTTAGACAAGATGGCTAACAAGCTCATCGAAGTTCTTTTCTTTACAGACTGGAGTGGAGTCAAAATACCTTGAAAATAGCTTCTACAAATGTGGTCCTTGGACCAATCCACAAGCCTCCCAAGGCACCCACTAACATCTCTGGTGATGTTTG
>NW_011463844.1:0-504 GCF_000754665.1 Bison bison bison | reverse complement strand
ATCTAGTCCTTTAAATCTATTTCTCACTTCACTGTATAATCATAGGAATTTGATTTAGGTCATACCTGAATGGTCTAGTGGTTTTCCCTACTTTCTTCAGTTTAAGTCTGAATTTGGCAATAAGGAGTTCATGATTTGAGTTACAGTCATCTCCCAGTCTTGTTTTTGCTGACTGTATAGAGCTTCTCCATCTTTGGCTGCAAAGAATATAATCAATCTGATTTCGGTATTGATCATCTGGTGATGTCCATGTGTAGAGTCTTCTCTTGTGTTTTTGGAAGAGGGTCTTTGCTATGACCAGTGCATTCTCTTGGCAAAACTCTATTACCCTTTGCCCTGCTTCATTACGTATTCCCAGGCCAAATTTGCCTGTTACCCCAGGTGTTTCTTGACTTCCTACTTTTACATTCCAGTCCCCTATAATAAAAAGGACATCTTTTTTGGGTGTTAGTTCTAAAAGTCTTGTAGGTCTTCATAGAACCATTCAACTTCAGCTTCTTCAGC
>NW_011463843.1:0-531 GCF_000754665.1 Bison bison bison | reverse complement strand
TGGCAACCCACTCCAGTATTATGATCCAGGAAGTCCCACGGACAGGAGCCTGACAGGCTATAGTCCATGGGGTCGCAAGAGTTGGACACGACTGAACAACTGAGCACCATACTTTTCGTGGCTATAGTATATAGTCTTATTGGTCACAGAGCCCACAAGAACTCTAACACCAACCAATGTACATTACGAAAGCTCCATCTAGGCCCGAAAATAAAAGCGTAGGCCTTAATGTCTATTTTTGCTTTCCATCTATGCTTATAGGCTAGCTGGCCATATAGCTTTGTACCAACTGATAGAGTTTTCTTCCTAAGAGTATTCTTATTAAAGCTGAACAATGAAGGAATACATTTGAAATACATGAATACCTGTGGGTAGTTTAGAAATAAAAGAATCAGGTTAAGAGTAGGGAAACCAGGGTGCATAAAGCAACTCAACCCATATAAACATGTATCTTTTCACGTTTGTACATATTAATTAGGAGAATCTGTTCCTGAATTTAAGAATGCATTTGCTTTCTTCATTATCTCCTTT
>NW_011463842.1:0-559 GCF_000754665.1 Bison bison bison | reverse complement strand
GGGTTGTAAATATTTGGATCAAACAGTTGAACATAACTTTAAAAGGTGAACAGGTAGAATTATTTCCAAGTTTTTAAATTCTCCAATCACATAGTAAGATTAGACTTCTAAAAATAAAGCCTGAAGATTGAATGCAGTATTTTGGAGGATATTTTAACAATAGATAGATTAGGTAATCTGAAAATGCTCCCAATAAAAATACCAAATTTAAAGCAGAATAAGATTAATATATTTGAAAAAATAATTGAAATTACAATAAAGTGAAGAAAATCCTTTTTGGTCACAGATAAAGGTGGCATGTGAAGCAGGCTTTCTTGGATTGAGGTTGTAGGTAGGTGACGCCTAGGAGAAATTCTGAGAGCTGATTTTGTTGGAGCCCTGGAAAAGGAGGGCCAAGGGAAAAGTAGGAAGTTAGTTTGGGTTTTAATGGTGATCCAGCTACAGGTTCTTCTGATCATGAGTGTATAGAATCATACTCTCTCTATATTAGGACTTTTGGAGGTTTACCCTTCAGTGAAATGGTGGCTGAGAGAAATCTACTCACTTGGACAGTGTGATG
>NW_011463841.1:0-518 GCF_000754665.1 Bison bison bison | reverse complement strand
TCTGACCTTTCAGCAAAGGGGTGGAGCGGTAAAGCCCTTGAGCCCAAAGGCGAGGCCTTCCTGCGACCGCCAGGTTGTGCCAACAGAGGGCGGACTACGTGGTTCCCTGCTCCAGGCAGTCCCAGTTCCCTGACCTGTGGTCCGCACCCCTCCGCCGCGCCCACTGGATGCCGACCCTTAGGGACCCAGGAGCGCACGCAATGGCCGTTCCCAGCCGCCACGGCGACCCCCCGAGAGGACACCCGGGGAAGCCCTCCCCCACCCCCCGCCCAGGAGCCGACCCCCGCCCCGCGCCGCCCCGCCCCCTGCCATGCTCCCGGTGCCTTCCCCAGCCGCAGTGGGGATCCCCGGAGCACAACTGGGACCGCCCCCCATCCCCGCCACGACCCACTCCCGACCCGCGCCGCCCGGCTTCGCCCCGCCCCGGGCGCGCTCCCGGTGCGCGGCCCACCTTCACCACGGGCTCCCGGTGAGCCCCGCCCCCGCGCCCGGTTCCAGGAGAGCCTCTGGGACCTCGC
>NW_011463840.1:0-621 GCF_000754665.1 Bison bison bison | reverse complement strand
GACCTCATCTGGGCTTGTGTCCAGAAGCCAATGTTCCCTCTCCAGGGGCGACCGGGATCTCGGGGTTGCCATTCCAGACGCACCCGGGGAGACAGGCATTCATCTCGAGTGGAAGCCAAGAACCCCGCTCTGCTCTCGAGTCGCGACGGGTATCTCTTGGAGCTCCCTGGGTGGACTCAAGGGAGTCAAGCCTCCTGAGGCGTTTGGAGAGAGGTCGCGAGGTTGGCCTCTAGGCCATGCAGGAGACGAAGGCCCTCATCTCCGCGATGACGGGGGAGTCTCGGGGTGGTTCTCGAGCGGCGGCCCCAGGGTGCGGTTTCTCACGAGGTACGACGGCGAGGTCAGTCAGCCGCTCGTGGGGCGCCAGGGAAGTCGGGTCTCCATGCGAGTGGCGAGGGGGAGCGCGTCATTGCTCTCGAGTCATGGTAGGGGAACCTGGCCTCGAGACGTGTTGAAGAAGGTCTCTCGAGGTCTTTCTCGGGTTGAGGCAGGAAACCCTGGCTTCCCTCGAGTTGTGCAGGTGACCTCAGGGGGCTTCTCATGGTGGCTCTGAGAAGTCAGGGAAACTGGAGGTGGGGGGGGTGGGCCTCTCGGGACTCCACGGGGTTTGGTGCATTGGAA
>NW_011463839.1:0-504 GCF_000754665.1 Bison bison bison | reverse complement strand
TGGTGCTAGAATTCTCTCAGCTTTTGCTTGTCTGAAAAGTCTTTTGATTTCTCCTTCATAGTTGAATGAGATCCTTGCTGGGTACAATAATCTGGGCTGTAGTTTATTTTCTTTCATCATTTTAAGTATGTCTTGCCATTCCCTCCTGGCTTGAAGAGTTTCTATTGAAAGATCAGCTGTTATCCTAATGGGAATTCCCTTGTGTGTTATTTGTTGTTTTTCCCTTGCTGCTTTTAATATTTGTTCTTTGTGTTTGGTCTTTGTGAATTTGATTAATATGTGTCTTGGGGTGTTTCGCCTTGGGTTTATCCTGTTTGGGACTCTACTAGGGTTTCTTGGACTTAGGGTGATTATTTCCTTCCCCATTTTAGGGAAATTTCAACTATTATCTCCTCAAGTATTTTCTCATGGTTCTTTCTTTTTGTCTTCTTCTTCTGGAACCCCTATGATTCAAATGTTGTAGTGTTTAATATTGTCCTGGAGGTCTCTGAGATTGTCTTCATT
>NW_011463838.1:0-505 GCF_000754665.1 Bison bison bison | reverse complement strand
CATCTCCAGTTGAGGCAGGAACCTCAGGGTTCCTCTGATTTCAGACTCCGATCCCAGGGTCCCTGGATACTTGGGAAAGGAGAGTCAGGCCTCGTCTTGCGCTGAGGCATGGAACTCCGCTTGCCTCTCGAGGTGTTCCCGGGGAGACAGGCCACTTGTCGAGTGGTATTTGGAACCTGGGGGTCTTTTCCCGAGGTTGCACGGACGAGTCACTGCCCCTTTGTGTTGACTTCATTCACAGGGTGGAGTTCGAAGAGGTGTCCGGGCATCGGGTTCTTATCAAGAGGGGACCGGGAAATCGGGGTCCTTCGGAATGTGGAACCACCCACGAGGCCACGTCTGGAATGTCGTCGTGAGACCGGCCTCATCCTGAGGTGCGACCGGAGGTCGGGAACCCCTTCTAGACAAAGCAGGGGAGTCGACCCTCCTGTCCAGATCAGGACGGTAGAAGTGGCTCTGAGGAAGTGGTGCCGGAAGACCTCGGTGTTCCTCTCGAGGGAGACCG
>NW_011463837.1:0-542 GCF_000754665.1 Bison bison bison | reverse complement strand
TAGCCTGCCTGACAGGCTTGTCTGGCCACATGTGATCGCTCACAGCACAAGATGCTTTAAACCTTCTAAAAACAGGTTCCTTAGAAAAGTTAGAAAACTATTAGTATAAGTATAATGGGCTAATTAGAAATTGTGTTGGTGAAGGGTTTTTCATTTGTTGAGCCAATGTTTGTTGCTAAGTCTCCATATCCCCTGCCCTTATACACATTAATGAATATATAGAATTAATCTTTGATATTAATCACGTTAGACCTTAGGCTAAGTAAATTCTTTCCTTAACTAAAACCCACTACACCCTCACCCTGTAGGAATGTAACTTTATTTGGGTGGCGTCTGTTTTGAGAATAATCAGCCCTGGAGAAATAAGTGTCCTGACTGACTGACCGCTGTCACAAGGAGAGGGTCGTAAATTGTCAGCAGGCCCCCCTGGCCAGAAGATGATGTAACACCCCTAAGACCTCTGTATACATTTGTGTGAAGCACCTGACTTTAATAAAAGTCAGGACTGCTGACCCCGCGTGACTTTTGCATAACATCTCAGT
>NW_011463836.1:0-536 GCF_000754665.1 Bison bison bison | reverse complement strand
AATTAAGTTATTCCAGGGAGACCAATCATTGAGGAATCACAGTGGTCAGCCAAGCAGAGACACTTAACAAAGTAAAAATGCAGAGAAGAATCAAGGAAAACCAGCATAATCTATTATCATGGTTTGTTAAAATTAGAAGAAGGGGAAGAAATGAATGGTGGAAAATAGAAATGTGATAGTAGGTAGACATGGATCATATTCTGAAAAGCATGATAAACTTTGAACATAGCATAATGCAGTATTTTAAAATAAATGAGGAAAACTATACCTAGCACATCACATCAAATCCACATCCTCATAGCTACTACTACTTACAATATTAAAAAATGTAAAGAAAAATACTAGAGATCTAATGAAAATGTTAAGTAGCATTAACAATATATGGCAAAAATCACAAAGGGGATATCAGAATTTCCTAAATGTGGAAAACAGCACAGTGATTAACCTCAGACTTGGCGGATTTTATCATTTATTAGGTCTGGGAACTGTGGGCAAGGTACTAACTTTTCTATACCTTACCTTACTTATTACCCATA
>NW_011463835.1:0-513 GCF_000754665.1 Bison bison bison | reverse complement strand
GACTTGCCTGAAATGGTCAAGGTATAAGTATTGGACTCAACGTTGAAGGTCTCCACCTTTGCTATGGAAGTCAAACGATCTTTCTTTGAAATGAAAATGGAGCCTACTGAACGTTCACATTCTTCTAGAGCATTTGAAAAGCCCAAACTTGTAGAAATCTGCTGTACGAGTTCCTTGAAAGCAAGACCCTCTATGTATGGATATGTCTTCATGCCTTAGATTGTGCCTCGAATATAGTGTACCCATCAACCCAGGAAAGGAAAGAATTGACTCGCCAAATATACAAAGAGATCAAAAGTGCCGAGCCAAGTGACCCCTTGAGGCTTCCAAGAGCTTTTCTGTCTTTCACACACTAAGTAAATACTGAGCACCTACGATGAGCTAGGAGGCATGGAATAAGTTTCAGGGAATAGAAGGCGGAGAGAAGAAGACACAGAGTTCCTGCTTTCACTGAGACGACTCTAATGATACATCACAGGCAGATCCTTTGAGAACCTATAGAGGGGCCTCTTC
>NW_011463834.1:0-519 GCF_000754665.1 Bison bison bison | reverse complement strand
TCCTGTGCTAAACTAAGTGACGACAGTGTACTGAAGAGCTGGGTCATTTCCAAATAATTAAAGTTCTGAAACATTCACGCCTTGAAAGGACCTCCCTTTTACACAGAAGCAAAAGAGATTTTTTGACTATCCAATAATAGTGTCTGGCACCATCCTGACATGTGAAACGTAAGAAAGCAATTTTTTTGTTTTGTTTGGTTCTGATCTTGGGTGTGTGTGTGTGTGTGTGTGCGTGTGCGTGCGTGCGTGCGTGCGGGGGAGGGGAGGGGAGGGGCGCTACTATCACTGATAGGTATGTTCACCAATCTGTCGAATGCCAATATAAAAGTCAGTTCTTGGTTGCTGAAGGGAAATGTATGACTTGGTATTAAAAGGAGGTATGTGGCATGAAATCGCATTTTCTGAAGGAAAACGACGTCGTTCTTTCTTCCAGGTGGCAGTTTCAGGATGGGAGAAGCAAAGGAATGGGTACAGAATGGGATCAGGAGGTTGTAGGGAAAGTGGACCCCCAGAAAAGAG
>NW_011463833.1:0-558 GCF_000754665.1 Bison bison bison | reverse complement strand
AGAAATACAAAGGATCATAAGAGACTACTATCAACAATTATATGCCAATAAAAATAGGACAACGTAGGAAGAAATGGACAAATTACTTAGAAAAGTACAAACTTCCCAAAACTGGACCAGGAAGAAATAGAAAATCTTAACAGACCCATCACAAGCACAGAAATTGAAACTGGTAATCAAGAATCTTCCAGCAAACAAAAGCCCAGGTCCAGACGGCTTCACAGCTGAATTCTACCAAAAAATTTAGAGAACAGCTAACACCTATCCTGCTCAAACTCGTCCAAAAAATTGCAGAGGAAGGTAAACTTCCAAACTCATTCTATGAGGCCACCATCACCCTAATACCAAAACCTGACAAAGATCCCACAAAAAAAGAAAACTACAGGCCAATATCACTGATGAACATAGATGCAAAAATCCTTAACAAAATTCTAGCAATCAGAATCCAACAACACATTAAAAAGATCATACACCATAAAAAAAAGAAAACTATAAAACACTGGTGAAAGAAATCAAAGAGGACACTAATAGATGGAGAAATATACCGTGTTCATGGAT
>NW_011463832.1:0-541 GCF_000754665.1 Bison bison bison | reverse complement strand
TCTTGCGATGACGGGGGAACCGACGTGGTTTTTCTTCGAGTTGCGGCGGGAGTTCTCGAGTTACGACGGGAATTCGGGATGCCTCTTGTGTTGGCCCAGGGAAGTCCAATCTTCCATTCGAGTTGCGAAGGAAAGCTGGGGATTGCTCCCGAGTGACTGCAGAGCCAATAGACCTCATCTAGGCTTGTGTCCAGAAGCCAATGTTCCTCTCCAGGGGCGACCGGGATCTCGGGGTTGCATTCCAGACGCACCCGGGGAGACAGGCATTCCTCTCGAGTGGAAGCAAAGAACCCCGCTCTGCTCTCGAGTCGCGACGGTTATCTCTTGGAGCTCACTGGGTGGACTAAAGGGAGTCAAGCCTCCTGAGGCGTTTGGGGAGAGGTCGCGAGGTTGGCCTCTAGGCCATGCAGGAGACGAAGGCCCTCATCTCCGAGATGACGGGGGAGTCTCGGGGTGGTTCTCGAGCGGCGGCCCCAGGTTGCGGTTTCTCACGAGGTATGACGGCGAGGTCAGTGAGCCTCTCGTGGGGCGCCAGGGAAGT
>NW_011463831.1:0-514 GCF_000754665.1 Bison bison bison | reverse complement strand
GAGGCATCCTGAATTCCCCGTCGTAATTCGAGAATCCTGCTACACCTCGAGAAAACCACGTGGTTCCCCCGTCATCGCAAGATGTAGCCCTGTGCCGCTACAGCGTCTCAGGAGAAGTCCCACTTTAGGAATTTGAGTTCGAAATGGTACTTGTCACCCTTGATGCGACTCACAAAGTACCCCGACATCCCGGTCTCCCTCGAGAGGAACACCGAAGTTTTCCGGCACCACTTCCTCTGAGCCTCTTCTACTCTCCTCATCTGGACAGGAGGGTCGACTCCTCTGCTTTGCCTGGAAGGGGTTCCCGACCTTCCGGTCACACCTCAGGATGAGGCCGGTCTCACGACGACATTCCAGACGTGGCCTCTTGGGTGGTTCCACATTCCAAAGGACCCCGATTTCCCGGGCCCCTCTTGATAAGAACCCGATGCCCGGACACCTCTTCGAACTCCACCCTGTGAATGAAGTCAACACGAAGGGGGAGTGACTCGCCCGTGCATCGTCGGGAAAAAAC
>NW_011463830.1:0-541 GCF_000754665.1 Bison bison bison | reverse complement strand
TTTTCCGGACGATGCACGGGCGAGTCACTGCCCCTTCGTGTTGACTTCATTCACAGGGTGGAGTTCGGAGAGGTGTCCGGGCATCGGGTTCTTACCAAGAGGGACCGGGAAATCGGGGTGCTTCGCAATGTGGAAGCACCCACGAGGCCACGTCTGGAATGTCGTCGTGAGACCGGCCTCATCCTGAGGTGCGACCGGAAGGTCGGGAACCCCTTCCAGACAAGCAGGGGAGTCGACCCTCCTGTGGAGATCAGGAGGGTAGAAGGGGCTCAGAGGAAGTGGTGCCGGAAAACCTCGGTGTTCCACTCCAGGGAGACCGGGATGCCGGGGAACTTTGTGGGGGCGCATCAAGGGTGCCAAGTACCGTTTCGACCTCCAATTCCTAACGTGGGACTTCTCCTGAGACGCTGTAGCGGGAAAGGGCTTCATCTTGCCATGACGGGGGAAGCACGTGGTTTTTCCCGAGTTGCGGCGGGATTCTCGAGTTACGACGGGGAATTCGGGATGCCTCTTGTGTTGGCCCAGGGAAGTCCAATCTTCC
>NW_011463829.1:0-510 GCF_000754665.1 Bison bison bison | reverse complement strand
TAGGGACCAGAGATGCTACTAAGTATCCTGCAATGCGCAAGACAGTCCCCACAGCAAAGAATTTTCCAGCCCCCTGTGCCAATGTACAGTGGTAAACAATCCATCTGCCAGTGCAGAAGATGCAGCAGAAGTGGGTTCGATCCCTGGGTCAGGAAGATCCTCTAGAAGAGGAAATGGCAACCCAATCCAGTATTCTTTCTTGCCTGGCCACTCTACTTGAGATCATGTTGTTAAAATACTTTTGCTAACAAGAAAGTAAATTTTTTAACATACTTGTTTTCATATTCGGTCAAGGAGAAAGAATGTTGAATTGAAGAAGTAACAACTACTTAAGACAATAAATTGATGTTCAAGGTAGCCGAAAGATCCCAAGAGCGATTTAAATTTAGCCAGCTACTTAAACTAGGTCTACATCTTTGAAATAGCTGTCTGTGATTTTTTTGAATCATGGATAATGGCAAGAGAAGAGAAACATCTACAGACCTGAACTTGATATTATGATAAACTCTG
>NW_011463828.1:0-533 GCF_000754665.1 Bison bison bison | reverse complement strand
GAGGAACCCTGACGTTCCTGCCTCAACTGGAGATCGAGGCCCTCTTCCAATGCCACCAAACCCCGTGGAGTCCCGACGAGGCCCCCCCCCACCTCCAGTTTCCCTGACTTCTCAGAGCCACCATGAGAAGCCCCCTGAGGTCACCTGCACAAGTCGAGGGAAGCCAGGGTTTCCTGCCTCAACCCGAGAAAGACCTCGAGAGACCTTCTTCAACACGTCTCGAGGCCAGGTTCCCCTACCATGACTCGAGAGCAATGACGCGCTCCCCCTCGCCACTCGCATGGAGACCCGACTTCCCTGGCGCCCCACGAGAGGCTCACTGGACCTCGCCGTCGTACCTCGTGAGAAACCGCACCCCGGGGCCGCCACTCGAGAACCACCCCGAGACTCCCCCGTCATCGCGGAGATGAGGGCCTTCGTCTCCTGAATGGCCTAGAGGCCAACCTCGCGACCTCTCTCCAAACGCCTCAGGAGGGTTGACTCCCTTTTAGTCCACCCAGTGAGCTCCAAGAGATAGCCGTCGCGACTCGAGA
>NW_011463827.1:0-501 GCF_000754665.1 Bison bison bison | reverse complement strand
CTCCTCCCTGCCCCCCAATCCCTCTCAGCAGTCAGTAGTCTTTTCCAATGAGTCAACTCTTCGCATGAGGTGGCCCAAAGTACCTGGACGTTTCAGCTTTGGCATCATTCCTTCCAAGAAATCCCAGGGCTGATCTCCTTCAGAATGGACTGGTTGGATCTCCTTGCAGTCCAAGGGACTCTCAAGAGTCTTACTCCAACACCACAGTTCAAAAGCATCAATTTTTCGGTGCTCAGCCTTCTTCACAGTCCAACTCTAACATCCATACATGACCACAGGAAAAACCATAGCCTTGACTTAGACGAACTTTTGTTGGCAAAGTAATGTCTCTGTTTTGAATATGCTATCTAGGTTGGTCATAACTTTCCTTCCAAGGAGTAAGCATCTTTTAAAGGTATACATATATCCCCTCCCTTTTGAACCTCCCTCCCATCTCCCTCCCCATCCCACCCCTCTAGGTTGATACAGAGCCTCTGTTTGGGTTTCCTGAGCCATACAGCA
>NW_011463826.1:0-506 GCF_000754665.1 Bison bison bison | reverse complement strand
GTCTTGATGACTGTGGCTTCGTAGTAGAGACTGAAGTCAGGCAGGTTGATTCTCCAGTTCCATTCTTCTTTCTCAAGATTGCTTTGGTTATTCGAGGTTTTTTGTATTTCCATACAAATTGTGAAATTATTTATTCTAGTTCTCTGAAAAATACGGTTGGTAGCTTGATAGGGATTGCATTGAATCTATAGATTGCTTTGGGAAGTATACTCATTTTCACTATAATGATTCTTCTGATCCAGGAACACGGTATATTTCTCTATCTATTAGTGTCCTCTTTGATTTCTTTCACCAGTGTTTATAGTTTTCTATATATAGGTCTTTTGTTTCTTTAGGTAGATATATTCTTAACTATTTTATTATTTTCATTGCAATGGTGAATGGAATTGTTTCCTTAATTTCTCTGTTTTCTCATTGTTAGTGTATAGGAATGCAAGGAATTTCTGTGTGTTGATTTTATATCCTGCAAATTTACTATAGTCATTGATTAGCTCTAGTAATTTTCT
>NW_011463825.1:0-505 GCF_000754665.1 Bison bison bison | reverse complement strand
TTCCAGACGCACCGGGGAGACAGGCATTCATCGTCGAGTGGAAGCAAAGACCCGCTCTGCTCTCGAGTCGCGACGGGTATTGTCTGGGAGCTCACTGGGTGGACTAAAGGGAGTCAAGCCTCCTGAGGCGTTTGGAGAGAGGTCGCGAGGTTGGCCTCTAGGCCATGCAGGAGACGAAGGCCCTCATCTCCGCGATGACAGGGGAGTCTCGGGGTGGTTCTCGAGCGGCGGCCCCAGGGTGCGGGTTTCTCACCGAGGTACGACGGCGAGGTCAGTGAGCCTCTCGTAGGGGCGCCAGGGAATCGGGGTCTCCATGCAAGTGGCAGGGGGAGCGCGTCATTGCTCTCGAGTCATGGTAGGGGAACCTGGCCTTGAGACGTGTTGAAGAAGGTCTCTCGAGGTCTTTCTCGGCTTGAGGCAGGAAACCCTGGCTTCCCTCGACTTGTGCAGGTGACCTCAGGGGGCTTCTCATGGTGGCTCTGAGAAGTCAGGGAAACTGGAGGTG
>NW_011463824.1:0-571 GCF_000754665.1 Bison bison bison | reverse complement strand
TGATCCAGGGTATTCGAAGGAGAGACGGCGTAGGCGAAGAATCAGGAAACAACTAGCTTAAATTAAATGTTAATTAAGGATATAAAGAGTAATAGAATGAGGGTAGCTCAGTGAGGAAATTCAGTGGAGAAAAGAGGCTGAAGAATTCAGCCAGAAGGTAAGAGAAAGAACGACGTGGTGAGACCAAGTTTCGGTGAACAAGGCCCGCTACTTTATTTTTCAAAGTAGTTTTTATACCTTAAGTTATGCATAGAGGATAATGGGGGAAGGGGTAGAGTCTTGCAGCAAACCAGGCTTTCTTCCTGCAAACTTATCGTATGCAACGCTTCGGTGATTTGCATCATCTTCTGGCCCGGAGGCCTGTTAACATTTTAAGACCTTTTCTTCAGAGAACTTATTTTTCTCTGAAGGTGGTTGGTCAGGAGCCACCCTCCAAAAAAGCATTAGATAAAGTTGCATTCCTACAGAGCAAAGGTGTTTTGGGCTATAACAAGAAAAAGAATTAACTCAAGGGTCCCAGGTTACAAACATTAAAGCTACTACTTACACCAATTATATTAATCAATACACT
>NW_011463823.1:0-509 GCF_000754665.1 Bison bison bison | reverse complement strand
AAGGGCCGGCATGGAAATGGCACCCAGGCTGGGATCGAGATCTGTAGAGTGGCATGGGTGAGGCGAAGGGGAGCAAAGGCCCCCTCCTCAGCTGTGTCCTGTCTCCTGACCCCTGCCCTGACCTGCAGTAGTCAGCAGCCTGGCATTCTGGGCTGGGTGGGGCAGGGAAACCTGCTCTTTGCCAGCAACTCTCAACCTTCCATCAACTTCTGAAGCACCTTGGGAGGGGGCAGTGCTGAAAAAGCTGTTTCCTAAGCCTAGGAGCTTGGAGTCGCAGGTTTCTGGTGAGACCTGAGGACCAGTCCTTTAACAAGCTGTCCAGGGAGGAGGTAAACACTAGGAATGCAGATTTAGGGATTTAGACAAGATGGCTAACAAGCTCATCGAAGTTCTTTTCTTTACAGACTGGAGTGGAGTCAAAATACCTTGAAAATAGCTTCTACAAATGTGGTCCTTGGACCAATCCACAAGCCTCCCAAGGCACCCACTAACATCTCTGGTGATGTTTG
>NW_011463822.1:0-507 GCF_000754665.1 Bison bison bison | reverse complement strand
GCTTTGGTTACTGAGTAATTTCTTATGGGCACCATGTCTCTGCCTTGGAAGATGTCATCAACCACTTGATGAAGCCAACTGGGATAACCAGTTATCACTAATTAGAACCTTTCCTCAGGCATCTCTCTTTGAGAATTTTTAGAGATACAGACATATAAGTCAGCAATTATGTTATGGAGGTATGAAGAAACTTAAATCTTCCATCCGTATATTTTTAATTTGTCATTTTCCGTATGCAGATGTTTCAGTTTCTAAGAACTATTGTTTTCTTTCACTGATGAAAGATTTGATGTACAGGCAGTTTAAGCAAGTTACCCTGAAGTGTAAAGATTATAACTGGCAGAGCTGGGGTTGTAATCAGACCATTATACCACAGAACACATGACCTATTACAGGGGAATCAGTGGTGAGAAGAACTCTCTAATCCTTTGGAATGTAGAAGAGAAAGATATGAATAGCAGTTCTCTGCTTTAGTCAATGAATACCAATGAATTAATTTTCCAAATC
>NW_011463821.1:0-501 GCF_000754665.1 Bison bison bison | reverse complement strand
CCTCGAACCCCTCCCTCCCCTCCCTCCCCTCCCCCACTACCCATCCCCTCTCGGGGTCGTCCCAGTGCACCAGCCCCAAGCATCCTGTATCCTGCATTGAACCTGGACTGGCAACTCGTTTCATACATGATATTATACATGTTTCAATGCCATTGTCCCAAATCTTCCCACCCTCTCCCTCTCCAACAGAGTCCATAAGACTGTTCTATACATCAGTGTCTCTTTTGCTGTCTCGTACACAGGGTTATTGTTACCATCTTTCTAAATTCCATATATATGCGTTAGTATACTGTATTCGTATTTTTCTTTCTGGCTTACTTCACTCTGTATAATAGGCTCCAGTTTCATCCACCTCATTAGAACTGATTCAAATGTATTCTTTTTAATGGCTGAGTAATACTCCACTGTGTATATGTACCATAGCTTTCTTATCCATTCATCTGCTGATGGACATCTAGGTTGCTTCCATGTCCTGGCTATTATAAATAGTGCTGTGATGAA
>NW_011463820.1:0-531 GCF_000754665.1 Bison bison bison | reverse complement strand
ACAAGCTTGTGACAGATATAACGATATAGCAATTTTTACCTTAGAACAAACCGAGGCACTATGAACATTTTGTGCTTCATGTTGATGACTCTTAGACATGTCTACAGTAGAGGAGCAAAACAAAACTACTAGATATTTCATATTGACTAGTTCCCAGTTCACGGGACTCTGACATTCCCTGAGGTCAAAGTTTTCTTGTATTGGAAGCCGATGGGTTTGCAAGGGCTGCCTTGTCTTGAGACCATTGAAATAAGAACTCAGAACTTGAGCACTATTATCAAAAATCACAAGGCTCACACTGACACAGACATCAATCCAGACAGACAAGACAAGACATCTTCCAGTTTTCCGCCTGAGATGGAAAAGATTTCTTTGAGCCGTTTTTTCTGGGGAGTGGGGGGTGGGGCTGGCGGCCAGGCAGGCTTTGGGAAGGAGCTCATGGTTTGGAATTGCATATGAAAAGAACCAGCTTTCCGGGTTCCAAGGAATCAAGTTTCCTTGCAAACCAACTTTGTCCGGTTCTAGAGAATG
>NW_011463819.1:0-571 GCF_000754665.1 Bison bison bison | reverse complement strand
GCCCTTTCCCGCTACAGCGTCTCAGGAGAACGTCCACGTTAGGAATTGGAGGTCGAACGGTACTTGGCACCCTTGATGCGCCCCCACAAATTCCCCGGCATCCCGGTCTCCCTGGAGAGGAACACCGAGGTTTTCCGGCACCACTTCCTCTGAGCCCCTTCTACCCTCCTGATCTCCACAGGAGGGTCGACTCCCCTGCTTTGTCTGGAAGGGGTTCCCGACCTTCCGGTCGCACCTCAGGATGAGGCCGGTCTCACGACGACATTCCAGACGTGGCCTTTGGGTGCTTCCACATTGCGAAGCACCCCGATTTCCCTGTCCCCTCTTGGTAAGAACCCGATGCCCGGACACCTCTCCGAACTCCACCCTGTGAATGAAGTCAACACGAAGGGGCAGTGACTCGCCCTTGCATCGTCCGGAAAAGACCCCCAGGTTCCAAATACCGCTCGACAAGTGGCCTCTCTCCCCGGGGACACCTCGAGAGGCAAGCGGAGTTCCATGCCTCAACCCAAGACGAGGCCTGACTCTCCTGTCCCCAGTCTGCAGGGACCCTGCGATCGGAGTCTGAAAT
>NW_011463818.1:0-535 GCF_000754665.1 Bison bison bison | reverse complement strand
TTTGTATTTCTGTGTTGTTGATCTGTCCATTTTCATTTCTAATTTTTATGTATTTGATTTTTCTCCCTTTGTTTGTTGATGAGTCTGGCTTAATGGTTTGTCAATTTTGTTTATCCTTTCAAAGAACCAGCTTTTGGGCTTTGTTGATTTATGCTATGGTCTCTTTTGTTTCTTTTGCATTTATTTCTGCCCTAATTTTTTAAGATTTCTTTCCTTCTACTAACCCTGGGGGTTCTTCATTTCTTCCTTTTCTAGTTGCTTTAGGTGTAGAGTTAGATTATTTATTTGACTTTTTTCTTGTTTCTTGAGGTATGCCTGTATTGCTACGAACTTTCCCCTTAGGACTGCTTTTACAGTGTCCCACAGGTTTTTGGGTTGTTGTGTTTTCATTTTCATTCATTTCTATGCAAATTTTGATTTCTTTTTTGATTTCTTCTGTGATTTGTTGGTTATTCTGCAGCGTGTTGTTCAGCCTCCATATGTTGGAATTTTTAATAGTTTTTCTCCTGTAATTGAGATCTAATCTTACTGCCTT
>NW_011463817.1:0-526 GCF_000754665.1 Bison bison bison | reverse complement strand
CCGGTCGCACCTCAGGATGAGGCCGGTCTCACGAAGACATTCCCAGACGTGGCCTCGTGGGTGGTTCCACATTCCGTAGGACCCCGATTCCCGGTACCCTCTTGAGAAGAACCCGATGCCCGGACACCTCTCCGAACTCCACCCTGTGAATGAAGTCCACACGAAGGGGCAGTTTTTCCGTGCATCGTTCGGAAAAAACCCCAGGTTCCAACTACAGCTCGACAAGCGGCCTCTCTCCCCGGGGACATCTCGAGAGGCAAGCCGAGTTCCATGCCTCAACCCAAGACGAGGCCTGACTCTCCTGTCCCCAGTCTGCAGGGACCCTGCGATCGGAGTCTGAAATCAGAGGTACCCTGCGGTTCCTGCCTCAATTGGAGATGAGGCCCTCTTCTATTGCACCAAACCCAGTGGAGTCCCGAGAGGCCCCTCCCACCTCCAGTTTCCCTGGCTTCTCAGAGCCACCATGAGAAGCCCCCTGAGGTCACCTGCACAAGTCGAGGGAACCCAGGGTTTCCTGCCTCAACCC
>NW_011463816.1:0-542 GCF_000754665.1 Bison bison bison | reverse complement strand
TCATTGGCCCTGCAGTCACTCGAGAGCAATCCCCAGCTTCCTTCGCAACTCGGAATGGAAGATTGGACTTCCCTGGGCCAACACAAGAGGCCATCCCGAATTCCCTGTGGTAACTCGAGAATCCCGCCGCAACTCGAGAAAAACCACGTGGTTCCCCCGTCATCGCAAGATGAAGCCCTTTCCCGCTACAGCGTCTCAGGAGAAGTCCCACGTTAGGAATTGGAGGTCGAAACGGTACTTGGCACCCTTGATGCGCCCCCACAAAGTTCCCCGGCATCCCGGTCTCCCTGGAGAGGAACACCGAGGTTTTCTGGCACCACTTCCTCTGAGCCCCTTCTACCCTCCTGATCTCCACAGGAGGGTCGACTCCCCTGCTTTGTCTGGAAGGGGTTCCCGACCTTCCGGTCGCACCTCAGGATGAGGCCGGTCTCACGACGACATTCCAGACGTGGCCTCGTGGGTGCTTCCACATTGCGAAGCACCCCGATTTCCCGGTCCCCTCTTGGTAAGAACCCGATGCCCGGACACCTCTCCGAACTCCA
>NW_011463815.1:0-504 GCF_000754665.1 Bison bison bison | reverse complement strand
AGCGGGGTTCTTTGCTCCACTCGAGATGAATGCCGGTCTCCCCGGGGGCGTCTGGAATGCAACCCCGAGATCCCGGTCGCCCCTGGAGAGGAACATTGGCTTCTGGACACAAGCCCAGATGAGGTCTATTGGCCCTGCAGTCACTCGAGAGCAATCCCCAGCTTTCCTTCGCAACTCGAATGGAAGATTGGACTTCCCTGGGCCCAACACAAGAAGCATCCTGAATTCCCCGTCGTAACTCGAGAATCCTGCCGCAACTCGAGAAAAACCACGTGGTTCCCCCGTCATCGCAAGATGAAGCCCTTTCCCGCTACAGAGTCTCAGGAGAAGTCCCACGATAGGAATTGGAGGTCGAAACGGTACTTGGAACCCTTGATCGGCGCCCCACAAAGTTCTCCACGCATCCCGGTCTCCCTGGAGAGGAACACCGAGGTTTTCCGGCACCACTTCCTCTGAGCCCCTTCGACCCTCCTGATCTCGACAGGAGGGTCGACTCCCCTACGT
>NW_011463814.1:0-537 GCF_000754665.1 Bison bison bison | reverse complement strand
AATTTTTACCTTAGAACAAAACCGAGGCACTATGAACATTTTTGTGCTTCATGTTGATGACTCTTAGACATGTCTACAGTAGAGGAGCAAAAACAAAACTACTAGATATTTCATATTGACTAGTTCCCAGTTCACGGGACTCTGACATTCCCTGAGGTCAAAGTTTTCTTGTATTGGAAGCAGTTGGGTTTGCAAGGGCTGCCTTGTCTTGAGACCATTGAAATAAGAACTCAGAACTTGAGCACTATTATCAAAAATCACAAGGCTCACACTGACACAGACATCAATCCAGACAGACAAGACAAGACATCTTCCAGTTTTCCGCCTGAGATGGAAAAGATTTCTTTGAGCCGTTTTTTCTGGGGAGTGGGGGGTGGGGCTGGCGGCCAGGCAGGCTTTGGGAAGGAGCTCATGGTTTGGAAGTGCATATGAAAAGAACCAGCTTTCCGGGTTCCAAGGAATCAAGTTTCCTTGCAAACCAACTTTGTCCGGTTCTAGAGAATATCATGGCCCTCCTAGGTCAGGTCATCTTTCCTT
>NW_011463813.1:0-526 GCF_000754665.1 Bison bison bison | reverse complement strand
ATCAGAATGGTTATCCCTGGAGTGTAGGGTACTGGTCAATAGGATCAGGTTTACCCACATGCCCTGGCAATCCAGGGAGCCTTCAAGAAGATGGACGTCTGACCTTCCTACCACCCTCCCCACCCCAATTCAGAATAATAAACTCTGAAGACTAAAAGAAATCTCAGCCTTTTAAGATCCAGGTAGCGATTCCATATTTGAATGAGGCAGTGTGGTATAGGAGGATGTGGTGTATTGAACTGGTTCAGTTCAAATCTCATCATTACCTCTTTCCACAAAATGTGTGATCCTGGGCTCATCACCTGATCCCTCTAAACAAGAAATGCCTGGTAGAGCCATAATGGAGAATAAAGGATGGTACAGATAAAGTGCCTGTGTATATGATGTGCTTGATAAGTAGTGACGAGTATTATCATTATCCTGAAAACCAGGGGTTTTCAAAAACTTTTGCCTGTAGAATACGTGCTTTCCATCATGTATGCTTTTTAGACCCCTTACCACTCTGGTTATTTTAGTAGTAGTGTTA
>NW_011463812.1:0-530 GCF_000754665.1 Bison bison bison | reverse complement strand
TGCCCGGACACCGCTCCGAACTCCACCCTGTGAATGAAGTCAACACGAAGGGGCAGTGACTGGCCCGTGCATCCTCCGGAAAAGACCCCCAGGTTCCAAATACCGCTCGACTAGTGGCCTCTCTCCCCGGGGACACCTCGAGAGGCAAGCGGAGTTCCATGCCTCAACCCAAGACGAGGCCTGACTCTCCTGTCCCCAGTCTGCAGGGACCCTGCGATCGGAGTCTGAAATCAGAGGAACCCTGAGGTTCCTGCCTCAACTGGAGATGAGGCCCTCTTCCAATGCACCAAACCCCGTGGAGTCCCGAGAGTCCCCCCCCCCACCTTCAGTTTCCCTGACTTCTCAGAGCCACCATGAGAAGCCCCCTGAGGTCACCTGCACAAGTCGAGGGAAGCCAGGCTTTCCTGCCTCAACCGGAGAAAGACCTCGAGAGACCTTCTTCCACACGTCTCGAGGCCAGGTTCCCCTACCATGACTCGAGAGCAATGACGCGCTCCCCCTCGCCACTCGCATGGAGACCCGACTTCCCT
>NW_011463811.1:0-521 GCF_000754665.1 Bison bison bison | reverse complement strand
TAGAACACTTTCTAACACCACACACAAAATAAACTCAAAATGGATTAAAGATCTAAATGTAACACCAGAAACTATAAAACTCCTAGAGGAGAACATAGGCAAAACACTCTCTGCCATACATCACAGCAGGATCCTCTATGACCCACCTCCCAGGATATTGGAAATAAAAGCAAAAATAAACAAATGGGACCTAATTAAACTTAAAAGCTTCTGCACATCAAAGAAAACTATTAGCAAGGTGAAAAGGCAGCCTTCAGAATGGGAGAAAATAATAGCAAATGAAGCAACTGATAGACAACTAATCTCAAAAATATACAAGCAACTCCTACAGCTCAACTCCAGAAAAATAAATGACCCAATCAAAAAAATGGGCCAAAGAACTAAATAGACATTTCTCCAAAGAAGACATACAGATGGCTAACAAACACATGAAAAGATGCTCAACATCACTCATTATCAGAAAAATGCAAATCAAAACCACTATGAGGTACCATTGCACACGACTCACAATGGCTGTGATC
>NW_011463810.1:0-547 GCF_000754665.1 Bison bison bison | reverse complement strand
AGACCGGCCTCATCCTGAGGTGCGACCGGAAGGTCGGGAACCCCTTCCAGACAAAGCAGGGGAGTCGACCCTCCTGTCGAGATCAGGAGGGTAGAAGGGGCTCAGAGGAAGTGGTGCCGGAAAACCTCGGTGTTCCTCTCCAGGGAGACCGGGATGCCGGGGATCTTCGTGGGGGCGCATCAAGGGTGCCAAGTACCGTTTCGACCTCCAATTCCTAACGTGGGACTTCTCCTGAGACGCTGTAGCGGGAAAGGGCTTCATCTTGCGATGACGGGGGAACCACGTGGTTTTTCTCGAGTTGCGGCGGGATTCTCGAGTTACGACGGGGAATTCAGGATGCCTCTTGTGTTGGCCCAGGGAAGTGCAATCTTCCATTAGAGTTGCGGAGGAAAGCTGGGGATTGCTCTCGAGTGACTGCAGGGCCGATAGACCTCATCTAGGCTTGTGTCCAGAAGCCAATGCTCCTCTCCAGGGGCGACCGGGTTCTCGGGGTTGCATTCCAGACGCACCCGGGGAGACAGGCATTCATCTCGAGTGGAAGCAAAGA
>NW_011463809.1:0-523 GCF_000754665.1 Bison bison bison | reverse complement strand
GTGTGTGTGTGTGTGTGTGTGTGTGTGTGTGCGTGCGTGCGTGCGTGCGTGCGGGGGAGGGGAGGGGCGCTACTATCACTGATAGGTATGTTGACCAATCTGTCGAATGCCAATATAAAAGTCAGTTTTTGGTTGCTGAAGGGAAATGTATGACTTGGTATTAAAAGAAGGTATGTGGCATGAAATCGCATTTTCTGAAGGAAAACGACGTCGTTCTTTCTTCCAGGTGGCAGTTTCAGGATGGGAGAAGCAAAGGAATGGGTACAGAATGGGATCAGGAGGTTGTAGGGAAAGTGGACCCCCAGAAAAGAGTGTTGTGCCTAGCACAAGGTTTCTTGAGAGGTTGAACTGCCTTTGCTAATGGATTTTAAGTTTCTTTACCTCTTCCGTGATCTCTTCTAGGTTGACCTAGAACAGAAATCTTTTGTTAGCTTTGGCTAAGTGGAGAAGTATTGCTTCACGGTGACTTGTGTGATCCTACCTGACTGTTCTAAACCCTTTTGATATCTATGCACTGCTGCTG
>NW_011463808.1:0-523 GCF_000754665.1 Bison bison bison | reverse complement strand
TTCTGACTGGCGTGAAATGGTACCTCATAGTGGTTTTGATTTGCATTTCTCTGACAATGAGTGATGTTGAGCATCTTTTCATGTGTTTGTTAGCCCTCTGTTTGTCTTCTTTGGAGAAATGTCTATTTAGTTCTTTGGCCCATTTTTTGATTGGGTCATTTATTTTTCTGGAATTGAGCTGCAGGAGTTGCTTGTATATTTTGAGATTAGTTGTTTGTCAGTTGCTTCATTTGCTATTGTTTTCTCCCATTCTGAAGGCTGTCTTTTCACCTTGCTAATAGTTTCCTTTGTTGTGCAGAAGCTTTTAAGTTTAATTAGATCCCATTTGTTTATTTTTTCTTTTATTTCCAATATTCTGGGAGGTGGGTCATAAAGGATCCTGCTGTGATGTATGTCAGAGAGTTGTTTTGCCTATGTTCTCCTCTAGGTAGTTTTATAGTTTCTGGTCTTTAACGTTTAAATCTTTAATCCTATTTTGTAGTTTATTTTTGTGTATGGTGTTAGAAAGTGTTCTAGTTTCATT
>NW_011463807.1:0-517 GCF_000754665.1 Bison bison bison | reverse complement strand
GGCCATAAACCAAAGAGTTGGGGCTATGAGAGGTCCAAGATGGCCACTTGGCTTTTCCTGGCTCCCTGACAAACCTCATTTTTATTTGATAATGCCTTTCCTGGCTTCAGGATTAATATCTCAGAATAGAAAAAAATGGTTAAAAGGTGCTTTCCACAATCTCCAGTGATCAGGGCACCCACTTTGCTGGACAGGTCATACAGACATTCACAAAAACTTCATGAGTCTCTTCGAGACTATTGCTTTCACTGATGTCCTTGGTCATTGGGCAAGGACAGCAGAACAAAGGGATCAATTGCATGGGATGGAGTAGACCGCTAAATATGACCACAATTTTCACGACTTTTTGTCTGACATATTGTTGACTTTTACTCTGTGTTTTCAGATATAAAGAAGCACTTCTCCTCGAGTTACTGATCGTTTAAAACAATCTAGTGATTTACTCCTATGGGTAAAATTATACCTTTTTTCTCTCTGCCTCATCCCTCCAGAAACTGGAGACACTTGGGTTCTGAAC
>NW_011463806.1:0-612 GCF_000754665.1 Bison bison bison | reverse complement strand
TCTTGTTCTTTTTCTACGTAACATACATGGTCGTTCCATATTTTTAAGTACTTTTTTCTTTTTATTCTTGGAGGATATGGACCACAAGTCCCAGGGCTCCTTTAAATAAACTGCCACCTAAGTATAAATATATTACATATTAGCTAAGTACGGAACAATATGCTATTTGTTTATCTCCAAAACTCTAGGGGAGTTATAAACACCCTTATCTTACAGATAAGGACATTTAGCATCAAAGAGACTAAATGGCAGCTGAAAAACCTATGACTACAAGTCTACATGACTCGAAAATCATAGCTTTGTCCCATGTTGATTTTAATCTTTTCTATTTAAAAAAAGAAAGAAAAAAAGAAAAAAGAAGAAAAAAAAAAAAACACCACTGATCATTAGGTCAAATCACATGTAAAGGACAAATCTTTTTACAAAAAGCACTATTTTACACTGTTTAGAAACATGGACTTTGGAGTCAAAGAAGATTAAACTGGAATTCTAAGTTAACCACACACCAGCTGCATCTTTTTCGGCAAATTTATAATTTTTAAATGTGTTTCCGTATCTTAAAGACAAACAAGCTTATTTCCAAGACTTAAGGTTAACAGCTCTTTTTGAAAA
>NW_011463805.1:0-518 GCF_000754665.1 Bison bison bison | reverse complement strand
CCACAAAACGACTTCTGAATGCCGGCAGAGGACATCAGGCACCCAGAAAAGCAACCCAAGTCTTTGAAAGGAGGTAGGAAAAAAATATAAAAGACAAAAAAAGAGACAAAAGAGGGAGGGACAGAGTTCCATCTTGGGAAGGGAGTCTTAAAAAGAGAGAAGTTTCCAAACATCAGGAAACCTTCTCACTGCCGAATCTGTGCTGAGCTTTGGAAGCACAGAGGGCAACATAACAGGGAGAAAAAATAAATAAACAGTTAAAACTCACAGATTGGGAGCCCTACGGTAACTCCCCCAGCGGAGAAGCAGTGCAGACGCCTGCACACGCCATTAGCAAGCGGGGGCTGGGCAGGGAGGCGCGGCGCAGGCTGCATCGCTTAGAGTAAGGACCTGGCCTGAAAACCCTGAGCGCTATCTGAGTGAAATAATTTGGGCTAGCAAACCAGACTGTGGGATATCTACCACGCGAAAAGCCAGCCCTAACCTAAGACCGCCAGGCCCACGCACGGAACAAAGGA
>NW_011463804.1:0-509 GCF_000754665.1 Bison bison bison | reverse complement strand
TGGAGAAAAGTGAAAGGGAGACACAGCGTTTATCCTCCCATTTCATTGTCCCATGAAAGTCACGTGTTCAGGCCCAAGTTCAGAGCGGCCGAAGTCCTTCCACTGGACTGGAAGCTGGAGAGCCAGAATTCATGTCCCTGGGCTTCCCTTTCCTCATCTATGTGACAGTCTTGATGATAATGCACGTGCTGCATGCTCAGTCACAAATATCAGATGTGGGATATCATATCTGTTCACAGGTAAGACAAATTTAGAGAGATTAAGAGATTCCCCCCAGCACCAAGATCATACAGCAGAAGGGTTTGAGGGCCAGAATTCACAACCAGATGTTGCTGACATCAAAGCCTGGCTCTTACCAAGTTTTATTCCTTTTTCAACTTTTCAAAATCAAGAGCAATAACAAAAGTTCTTACTACAATGTTAGGACCAGTGGGTGCAAAATAAATCTTAGATCCTTTCTCTTTAATAAAGCAAGTTTTAAGCATTAAGAAGCACCCTCCTAGATAAGC
>NW_011463803.1:0-585 GCF_000754665.1 Bison bison bison | reverse complement strand
GGAACCACCCACGAGGCCACGTCTGGAATGTCGTCGTGAGACCGGCCTCATCCTGAGGTGTGACCGGAAGGTCGGGAACCCCTTCCAGACAAGGCAGGGGAGTCGAGCCTCCTGTCCAGATCAGGAGGGTAGAAGGGGCTCAGAGGAAGTGGTGCCGGAAAACCTCGGTGTTCCTCTCGAGGGAGACCGGGATGTCGGGGAACTTTGTGGGTCGCATCAAGGGTGCCAAGTACCGTTTCGACCTCCAATACCTAACGTGGGACTTCTCCTGAGACACTGTAGCGGGAAAGGGCTTCATCTTGCGATGACGGGGGAACCACGTGGATTTTCTCGAGTTGCGGCAGGATTCTCGAGTTACGACGGGGAATTCAGAATGCCTCTTGTGTTGGCCCAGGGAAGTCCAATCTTCCATTCGAGTTGCGAAGGAAAGCTGGGGATTGCTCTCGAGTGACTGCAGGGCCAACAGACCTCATCTAGGCTTGTGTCCAGAAGCCAGTGTTCCTCTCCAGGGGCGAAAGGGATCTCGGGGTTGCATTCCAGACGCACCCGGGGAGACAGGCCTCCATCTCGAGTGGAAGCAAAGAA
>NW_011463802.1:0-507 GCF_000754665.1 Bison bison bison | reverse complement strand
GTGAAAGTGGAGAGTGAAAAAGTTAGCTTACAGCTCAACATTCAGAAACGAAGATCATGGCATCTGGTCCCATCACTTCATGGCAAATAGATGGGGAAACAGTGGAAACAGTGTCAGTACTTTATTTTTTCTGGGCTCCAAAATCACTGCAGATGGTGACTGCAGCCATGAAATTAAAAGACTCTTACTCCTTGGAAAGGAAGTTATGACCAACCTAGACAGCATATTAAAAAGCAGAGACATTACTTTGCCAACAAAGGTCTATTTCGTCAAGGCTATGATTTTTCCAGTAGTCATGTATAGATGTGAGAGCTGAAGTATAAAGAAAGCCGAGGGCTAAAGAATTGTTGCTTTTGAACTGTGGTGTTGGTGAAGACTCTTGAGAGCCCCTCATATTGAAAGGAGATTAGTCCAGGGTGTTCATTGGAAGGACTGATGCTGAAGCTGAAACTCCAATACTTTGGCTACCTGATACAGAGTTGACTCATTGGAAAAGACCAGGATGCT
>NW_011463801.1:0-515 GCF_000754665.1 Bison bison bison | reverse complement strand
TTGCCTTCTCCCATATCTATTCACAAGCCTGCCTAAATCATTGACTTCTAGCCACCTTTGGGATGCCAATGACCACCCACCCTTACCAGGCCGCAGAGGAGAGAAAACACTTACCACAGGAGGTCCGGGTAAGGACAAGGAACTGACAAGCTCCCACCAACCAGGATTCTGCAGAGGTCAACAAGAGGTCAGCAAGAGATGGGAGACTGCAGTCCAGAGGTCCTAGCAACTTCCAGCGAGCAGCAAAGACCCAGCATAGTCAAAACGAATTCAATGTTACCCAAAACAAATAAATCAACGGACAGAAGTTCTTGGAACACATGACTGAGGTTAGGGGTGAGGCAGTACATGTATGTGCCAGGATACTCTTAAAGTATACTCTTAACGTAGATGAGGAGAACAAGGTAGGAGGAAAACTTACTGTTTGGTTCAGGTCGCTTCTGAGCCTTTTGGGGGAACCCGACCTGAAGCCAGAGTCTAGCCGAAATACACAGGCTTTGAACATCGCTGAAGAC
>NW_011463800.1:0-500 GCF_000754665.1 Bison bison bison | reverse complement strand
GATGAGCTAGAGGCATGTAAAAAAGTTTCAGGGAATAGAAGGCGGAGAGAAGAAGACACAGAGTTCCTGCTTTCACTGAGACGACTCTAATGATACATCACAGGCAGATCCTTTGAGAACCTATAGAGGGGGCCTCTTCCCTCACCCAAAACCTGGGTGTCAGGGAAGGCTTTCCCAGAGGCACCATTTCGTTGAGGTCCATAGGTTGAACCTAGGTAAACCAGGGTTGAGATGCAGGAAGAATTTCAGGCAGGGAAATAGCATCTTGGAAGGCTATGTGACCAGGGAAACTTAGGACATTCAAGAACGAAAAATGCCCTATGGGATGGAAGCCAAAGAGTGCAGAGGGCATTCCAGGCAAAAGACATCAGAGAAGAACGTGAGGAGCAAGCCTGAAGGGAAGTGGTCGTATCTTCAATATGCTGGGAAAATACGAGAGCCGTTGGAGCAGGGAGGTGACAGCATTGCATCTGCATTTCCAAAAGGTCATCTTGCTCCAC
>NW_011463799.1:0-503 GCF_000754665.1 Bison bison bison | reverse complement strand
ATCGAACCTGGACTGGCAACTCGTTTTCCTACATGACATTTTTACATGTTTTCAGTGCCACTCTCCCAAATCTTCCCACCCTCTCCCTCTCCCACAGAATCCATAAGACTGTTCTATACATCAGTGTCTCTTTTGCTGTCTCATACACCAGGTTATTGTTACCATCTTTCTAAATTCCATATATATGCGTTAGTATACTGTATTTATGTTTTTCCTTCTGGCTTACTTCACTTTTGTATAATAGGCTCCAGTTTTCATCCACCTCATTAGAACTGATTCAAATGTATTCTTTTTAATGGCTGAGTAATACTCCATTGTGTATATGTACCACTGCTTTCTTATCCATTCATCTGCTGATGGACATCTAGGTTGCTTCCATGTCCTGGCTATTATAAACAGTGCTGCGATGAACATTGGGGTACACGTGTCTCTTTCCCTTCTGGTTTCCTCAGTGTGTATGCCCAGCAGTGGGATTGCTTGGTCATAAGGCAGTTCTATTTCCA
>NW_011463798.1:0-540 GCF_000754665.1 Bison bison bison | reverse complement strand
ATGGTGTATGATTCTTTTTAATGTGTTGTTGGATTTCTGAATTGCTAGTAATTTTGTTTAGGTATTTTTTGCATCTATGTTCATCAGTGATATTGGCCTGTAGTTTCTTTTTTTTGTGGCATCTTTGTCAGGTTTTGGTATTAGGGTGATGGTAGCCTCATAGAATGAGTTTGGAAGTTTACCTTCCTCTGCAATTTTCTGGAAGAGTTTGAGCAGGATAGGTGTTAGCTCTTCTCTAAATTTTTGGTAGAATTCAGCTGTGAAGCCGTCTGGACCTCGGCTTTTGTTTGCTGGAAGATTTTTGATTACAGTTTCAATTTCCGTGCTTGTGATGGGTCTGTTAAGGTTTTCTATTTCTTCCTGGTCGAGTTGTGGAAAGTTGTACTTTTCTAAGAATTTGTCCATTTCTTCCTCGTTGTCCTATTTTATTGGCATATAATTGTTGATAATAGTCTCTTATGATCCTTTGTATTTCTGTGTTGTCTGTTGTGACCTCTCCATTTTCTTTTCTAATTTTATTGATTTGATTTTTCTCCCTTT
>NW_011463797.1:0-541 GCF_000754665.1 Bison bison bison | reverse complement strand
GCTTTCCTGCGCAACTCGAATGGAAGATTGGACTTCCCTGGGCCAACACAAGAGGCATCCTGCATTCCACGTCGTAACTCGAGAATCCCGCCGCAACTCGAGAAAATCCACGTGGTTCCCCCGTCATCGCAAGATGAAGCCCTTTCCCGCTACAGTGTCTCAGGAGAAGTCCACGTTAGGTATCGGAGGTCGAAATGGTACTTGGTACCCTTGATGCCACCCACAAAGTGCCCCGACATCCCAGTCTCCCTCGAGAGGAACACCGTGGTTTTCCGGCACCACTTCCTCTGAGCCCCTTCTACCCTCCTGATCTGGACAGGAGGGTCGACTCCCCTACTTTGTCTGGAAGGGGTTCCCGACCTTCCGGTCGCACCTCAGGATGAGGCCAGTCTCACGACGACATTCCAGACGTGGCCTCGTGGGTGCTTCCAGATTCCGAAGGACCCCGATTTCCCGGTCCCCTCTTGATAAGAACCCGATGCCCGGACACCTCTTCGAACTCCACCCTGTGAATGAAGTCAACACGAAGGGGCAGTGACTC
>NW_011463796.1:0-503 GCF_000754665.1 Bison bison bison | reverse complement strand
TATCTCTGCTTTTCAATATCCTATCTAGGTTGGTACTAACTTTCTTCCAAGGACTAAGCATCTTTTAATTCATAGCTGCAATCACCACCTGCAATAATTTGGAGCCCCCCAAATAAAGTCTGACACTGTTTCCACTGTTTCTCCATCCATTTCCCATGAAGTGATGGGACCAGATGCCATGATCTTCGTTTCCTGAATGTTGAGCTTTAAGCCAACTGTTTCACTCTCCTCTCTCACTTTCATCAAGAGGCTTTTTAGTTCCTCTTCTTTCTGCCATAAGGGTGGTTTCATCTGCATATCTGAGGTTATTGATATTTCTCCCGGCAATCTTGATTCCAGCTTGGGCCTCCTCCAGCCCAGCGTTTCTCATGATGTACTCTGCATATAAGTTAAATAAGCAGGGTGACAATATACAGCCTTGACGTACTCCTTTTCCTATTTGGAACCAGTCTGTTGTTCCATGTCCAGTTCTAACTGTTGCTTCCTGACCTGCATATAGGTTT
>NW_011463795.1:0-530 GCF_000754665.1 Bison bison bison | reverse complement strand
ACTTAGTCCTAGATTTTAGGCTTAAAAATGTGTTTCTTCACTTTAAAAGAACCCAAGAGTCTCTGTAGAAGACTCCAGGTCTGTGACAGGGAAAGTGCAAAATATACCTGGAAAAATCTTGTTTTGACAGAATATAAGAAAGACTTAAACATAATGCCAGCATTTCAGAACAGAGGGCTTCCGAAGCACAATGCAAATCTGAAACAATTAGAATATCAAAATACATATTGATATATATTGACATATTGATAGTAACAAATTTTAAACCATTGACTAAAATAAGAAACTGTGATTCCATACTGATATAAATAAATAACTAATAAGCAAATAAACAGAAGAGAAAGGAATGTTCCTTACAATAGAATGTCAACAGAATGAATATAAAAGGAATCATGTAATTACAAAATCATTGAAAAGAAGTTGTTAGTCACTCAGTCACCTCCGACTCTTTGGGACCCCATGGACTATAGCCCACCAGGCTCTGTCCATAGAATTCTCCAGGCAAGAATACTGGAGTGGGTAGCCATTCC
>NW_011463794.1:0-524 GCF_000754665.1 Bison bison bison | reverse complement strand
GGGATATAGAACCTTAGCAGCAAACAATGGCCCAACAAGTGAAAAACCATTCACAATTCAATTTCTAATCAATCTTTTAACTACTCAAAAGAATCTTGTGTTTTAGACAGTTTAGAACATCTCCTGCCTCTCACAGTTGGGAGGCACTGAACAATCACATGTGGCCGGAAAAACCTATTCAGGCAGGCTAGAGGATTTCCAAAGGAGTTTGTAGGTTAAACACTGTCACACCCAGGAATTATTAACTGGAACTGTAAGCTAACTCTTTTTTCAGAGAGAGGTAGTGTGGGAGAGCCCCCGTAAAGTCAGAGGTTTAGGTGAAAGCACAAGCAGAAAGTAGGCAGACTCTGGTTTTGGGGGTATATGCTCGAGAATTTCCAGGGGGACTCCTGAAGCTCGATCCCGCCTTTGCGTATGCCGAGCCTCCTTCCTCATGACCTTTGTCATGGGGGGAGTTCCTCACTGGCTCCCAGCAGTGATAGAATGCCAGTTGAGCTGTTCCAGATCCTGAAAGATGATGCTGT
>NW_011463793.1:0-571 GCF_000754665.1 Bison bison bison | reverse complement strand
CAGCAAAGGGGTGGAGCGGTCAAGGCCTTGAGCCCAAAGGCGAGGCCTTTCTGCGACCGCCAGGTTGTGCCAATAGAGGGCGGACTACGTGGTTCCCTGCTCCAGGCAGTCCCAGTTCCCTGATCTGTGGTCTGCACCCCTCCGACGCGCCCACTGGATGCCGACCCTTGGGGACCCAGGAGCGCACGCAATGGCCGTTCCCAGCCGCCACGGCGACCCCCGAGAGGACAACGGGGAAGCCCTCCCCTACCCCTGCCAGGAGCCGCCCCCCGCCCCGCGCCGCCCCGCCCCTGCCATGCTCCCGGTGCCTTCCCAGCCGGTGCCTTCCCAGCCGCAGTGGGGATCCCCGGAGCACAACTGGGACCGCCCCCCATCCCCGCCACGACCCACTCCCGACCCGCGCCGCCCGGCTTCGCCCCGCCCCGGGCGCGCTCCCGGTGCGCGGCCCACCTTCACCACGGGCTCCCGGTGAGCCCCGCCCCCACGCCCGGTTCCAGGAGAGCCTCTGGGACCTCGCTACCGCCGCCCGGTGAAACGGGAGGACAATCCATCCAGCCCACAGAGGCAATCC
>NW_011463792.1:0-517 GCF_000754665.1 Bison bison bison | reverse complement strand
TTCCCCTAGTGGTCTTGGCTTGGCAAGCATCCGGAAACTACTCTGTTCACCCCAGGTGGTGCCGGAATAAAGGGAAATCAAACCAAGGTTTTAATGGTGAGGACCTGAACATCAATCTGGGATGCCATCAGGTCTAACCCTGGTGCATCTCCACCATGCCTGGGTGGTAGAACGAGGGGGGTTGGGAGTAGGACACCTTCACCTGTAAGAGACAGGTTAGCTCTGGCCAGGGAAGGAAGCTTAGGTGGAAAATCAGTCTCCAACCCCATCTAGAGCAGGGGCAGACACCCCTGGTAGAAAAAAGCCATGGCACTGGGCACTGCTTTTTTCTCTCTTACAGATGGGGCCTAACAGTCCAGAACCACCCCCCTTGAATAATATCTTGAAAAACTGGGATAATTTTGATCCTCAAGGCCTAAAAATCCCTTATATATGGGGTTTCTTTGCTTTAAGAGAAGACCTCACCTGCCCAGAGAGAGAATCCCTGCTGGGACATCTTATCGATCAGTCTACCCCT
>NW_011463791.1:0-517 GCF_000754665.1 Bison bison bison | reverse complement strand
GCTCTGCTCTCGAGTCGCGACGGGGTATCTCTTGGAGCTCACTGGGTGGACTAAAGGGAGTCAAGCCTCCTGAGGCGTTTGGAGAGAGGTCGAGAGATTGGTCTCTAGGCCATGTAGGAGACGAAGGCCCTCATCTCGCGATGACGGGGGAGGCTCGGGGCTGTTCTCGAGCGGCGGCCCCAGTGTGCGCTTTCTCACGAGGTACGACGGTGAGGTCAGTGAGCCTCTCGGGGGGCGCCAAGGAAGTCGGGTCTCCATGCGAGTAGCGAGGAGGAGCGCGTCATTGCTCTCGAGCCATGGTAGGGTGCCGGGGACCAGCCCCGGCTGATCCAGGGTATTCGAAGGAGAGACGGCGTAGGCGAAGATCAGGAAACAACTGCTTAATTAAATGTTAATTAAGGATATAAAGAGTAATAGAATGAGGATAGCTCAGTGAGGAAATTCAGTGGAGAAAAGAGGCTGAAGAATTCAGCCAGAAGGTAAGAGAAAGAACGACATGGTGAGACCAAGTTTCGGT
>NW_011463790.1:0-576 GCF_000754665.1 Bison bison bison | reverse complement strand
AGGCCACTTGTCGAGCGGTATTTGGAACCTGGGGGTCTTCTCCGGACGATGCACGGGCGAGTCACTGCCCTTCGTGTTGACTTCATTCACAGGGTGGAGTTCGGAGAGGTGTCCGGGCATCGGGTGCTTACCAAGACGGACCGGGAAATCGGGGTGCTTCGCAATGTGGAAGCACCCACGAGGCCACGTCTGGAATGTCGTCGTGAGACCGGCCTCATCCTGAGGTGCGACCGGAAGGTCGGGAACCCCTTCCAGACAAAGCAGGGGAGTCGACCCTCCTGTGGAGATCAGGAGGGTAGAAGGGGCTCAGAGGAAGTGGTGCCGGAAAACCTCGGTGTTCCTCTCCAGGGAGACCGGGATGCCGGGGAACTTGGTGGGGGCGCATCAAGGGTGCCAAGTACCGTTTCGACCTCCAATTCCTAACGTGGGACTTCTCCTGAGACGCTGTAGCGTGAAAGGGCTTCATCTTGCGATGACGGGGGAACCACGTGGTTTTTCTCGAGTTGCGGCGGGATTCTCGAGTTACGACGGGGAATTCGGGATGCCTCTTGTGTTGGCCCAGGGAAGTCCAATCTT
>NW_011463789.1:0-567 GCF_000754665.1 Bison bison bison | reverse complement strand
GGAACCTGGGGGTCTTTTCCCGACGATGCACGGGCGAGTCACTGCCCCTTCGTGTTGACTTCATTCACAGGGTGGAGTTCGAAGAGGTGTCCGGGCATCGGGTTCTTATCAAGAGGACCGGGAAATCGGAGTCCTTTGGAATGTGAAACCACCCACGAGGCCACGTCTGGAATGTCGTCGTGAGACCGGCCTCATCCTGAGGTGCGACCGGAAGGTCGGGAACCCCTGCCAGACAAAGCATAGGAGTCGACCCTCCAGTCCAGATCAGGAGGGTAGAAGAGGCTCAGAGGAAGTGGTGCCGGAAAACTTCGGTGTTCCTCTCGAGGGAGACCGGGATGTCGGGGAACTTTGTGGGTCGCATCAAGGGTGCCAAGTACCGTTTCGACCTCCAATACCTAACGTGGGACTTCTCCTGAGACAATGTAGCGGGAAAGGGCTTCATCTTGCAATGACGGGGGAACCACGTGGATTTTCTCGAGTTGCGGCAGGATTCTCGAGTTACGACGGGGAATTCAGAATGCCTCTTGTGTTGGCCCAGGGAAGTCCAATCTTCCATTCGAGTTGCGA
>NW_011463788.1:0-505 GCF_000754665.1 Bison bison bison | reverse complement strand
GCCAAAGAATGCTCAAACTACCACACAATTGCACTCATCTCACATGCTAGTAAAGTAATGCTCAAAATTTTCCAAGCCAGGCTTCAGCAATATGTGAACCAGGAACTTCCAGATGTTCAAGCTGGTTTTAGAAAAGGCAGAGGAACCAGAGACCAAATTGCCAACATCTGCTGGATCATCGAAAAAGCAAGAAGTTCCAGAAAACCATCTATTTCTGCTTTATTGACTATGCCAAAGCCTTTGACTGTGTGGATCACAATAAACTGTGGAAAATTCTGAAAGAGATGGGAATACCAGACCACCTGACCTGCCTCTTGAGAAACCTATATGCAGGTCAGGAAGCAACAGTTAGAAATGGACGTGGAACAACAGACTGGTTCCAAATAGGAAAAGGAATACGTCAAGGCTGTATATTGTCACCCTGCTTATTTAACTTCTATGCAGAGTACATCGTGAGAAACGCTGGGCTGGAAGAAGCACAAGTGGGAATCAAGATTGCCGGGAG
>NW_011463787.1:0-518 GCF_000754665.1 Bison bison bison | reverse complement strand
GCTGGGGATTGCTCTCGAGTGACTGCAGGGCCAATAGACCTCATCTAGGCTTGTGTCCAGAAGCCAATGTTCCTCTCCAGGGGCGACCGGGATCTCGGGGTTGCATTCCAGACGCACCCGGGGAGACAGGCATTCATCTCGAGTGGAATCAAAGAAACCCGCTCTGCTCTCGAGTCGCGACGGGTATCTCTTGGAGCTCACTGGGTGGACTAAAGGGAGTCAAGCCTCCTGAGGCGTTTGGAGAGAGGTCGCGAGGTTGGCCTCTAGGCCATGCAGGAGACGAAGGCCCTCATCTCCGCGATGACGGGGGAGTCTCGGGGTGGTTCTCGAGCGGCGGCCCCAGGGTGCGGTTTCTCACGAGGTAGGACGGCGAGGTCAGTGAGCCTCTCGTGGGGCGCCAGGGAAGTCGGGTCTCCATGCGAGTGGCGAGGGGGAGCGCGTCATTGCTCTCGAGTAATGGGAGGGGAACCTGGCCTCGAGACGTGTGGAAGAAGGTCTCTCGAGGTCTTTCTCGGGTT
>NW_011463786.1:0-540 GCF_000754665.1 Bison bison bison | reverse complement strand
TAGCGATTTTTACCTTAGAACAACCCGAGGCACTATGAACATTTTGTGCTTCATGTTGATGACTCTTAGACATGTCTACAGTAGAGGAGCAAAAACAAAACTACTAGATATTTAATATTGACTAGTCCCAGTTCACGGGACTCTGACATTCCCTGAGGTCAAAGTTTTCTTGTATTGGAAGCAGTTGGGTTTGCAAGGGCTGCCTTGTCTTGAGACCATTGAAATAAGAACTCAGAACTTGAGCACTATTATCAAAAATCACAAGGCTCACACTGACACAGACATCAATCCAGACAGACAGGACAAGACATCTCCAGTTTTCCGCCTGAGATGGAAAAGATTTCTTTGAGTCCGTTTTTTCGTGGGGAGTGGGGGGTGGGGCTGGCGGCCAGGCAGGCTTTGGGAAGGAGCTCCTGGTTTGGAATTGCATATGAAAAGAACCAGCTTTCCCGGTTCCAAGGAATCAAGTTTCCTTGGAAACCAACTTTGTCCGGTTCTATAGAATATCATGGCCCTCCTAGGTCAGGTCATCTTTCCTTT
>NW_011463785.1:0-636 GCF_000754665.1 Bison bison bison | reverse complement strand
GAGTCAGGCCTCGTCTTGGGTGGAGGCATGGAACTCCGCTTGCCTCTCGAGATGTCCCCGGGGAGACAGGCCGCTTGTCGAGCTGTATTTGGAACCGGGGTTTTTTCCGAACGAGGCACGGAAAAACTGCCCCTTCATTGACTTCATTCACAGGGTGTAGTTCGGAGAGGTGTCCGGGCATCGGGTTCTTATCAAGAGGGGACCGGGAAATCGGGGTCCTACGGAATGTGGAACCACCCACGAGGCCACGTCTGGAATGTCTTCGTGAGACCGGCCTCATCCTGAGGTGCGACCGGAAGGTCGGGAACCCCTTCCAGACAAAGCAGGGGAGTCGACCCTCCTGTCCAGATCAGGAGGGGAGAAAGGGCTCACAGGAGGGGGTGCCGGAAAACCTCAGTGTTCCTCTCGAGGGAGACCGGGATTTCGGAGAACTTTGTGGGTCGCATCAAGGGTGCCAAGTGCCCTTTCGACCTCCAATTCCTAACGTGGGACTTCTCCTGAGGCGCTGTAGCGGGAAAGGGCTTCATCTTGCGATGACGGGGGAGCCACGTGGTTTTTCTCGAGTTATGGCGGGATTCTCGAGTTACGACGGGGAATTCAGGCTGCCTCTTTTGTTGGCCCAGGCAA
Organism: Bison bison bison; assembly: GCF_000754665.1. Lineage (NCBI taxonomy): Eukaryota > Metazoa > Chordata > Mammalia > Artiodactyla > Bovidae > Bison > Bison bison. The sequence goes on along the minus strand of NW_011463785.1, from coordinate 9 downwards.
GTCCAGTCT
>NW_011463784.1:0-532 GCF_000754665.1 Bison bison bison | reverse complement strand
ATTTTTCCCTTCCTTTTCCCTGGATAACGTCTAATTTGTGATATTTTCATTCTCTCTCCCCTGAAGGGTTTATTTTAGACCTTACAAAAAGGAAATAAAGCATTCAAAAGCTAACAGATGTGACTCGCTCAAAGAGAGTAGCTAAACCTAGAACCTAATAAACTTTAGTAATAACAAAGGAATTTTTTTCTCTGTAGACCATCACCAATTGTAAGGATGCTGAGCCTAAGTAAATAGATGTATTTCACCAAACCAAACTCTGAAAATCAATTACTTACTACAAGCAATTGATAAGGGACCCCATCACTTTCCTGTTAGTGGATATTCTAAGGAGAATGTGTTGTCACCACAGTTCAGCTAGATTTCCTAATGCGTCCTACAAAATCAGCATTTCATATTTCTATGGTCCAAACGGAAGTAGAAAATTTAAAGAACAATGCATGCCCTACCTTTTCCCACCAACAGATAAACCATGATATGTCAGTTAAAGTTTCTCCTTTTATATTTAACTGCAGAGATACATAAATACTTT
>NW_011463783.1:0-510 GCF_000754665.1 Bison bison bison | reverse complement strand
GCCCGTCGTAACTCGAGCATCCCGCCGCAACTCGAGAAAACCACGTGGTTCCCCCGTCATCGCAAGATGAAGCCCTTTCCCGCTACAGCGTCTCAGGAGAAGTCCCACGTTAGGAATTGGAGGTCGAAACGGTACTTGGCACCCTTGATGCGCCCCACAAAGTTCCCCGGCATCCCGGTCTCCCTGGAGAGGAACACCGAGGTTTTGGGGCACCGCTTCCTCTGAGCCCCTTCGACCCTCCTGATCTCGACAGGAGGGTCGACTCCCCTGCTTTGTCTGGAAGGGGTTCCCGACCTTCCGGTCGCACCTCAGGATGAGGCCGGTCTCACGACGACATTCCAGACGTGGCCTCGTGGGTGCTTCCACATTGCGAAGCACCCCGATTTCCCGGTCCCCTCTTGATAAGAACCCGATGCCCGGACACCTCTCCGAACTCCACCCTGTGAATGAAGTCAACACGAAGGGGCAGTGACTCGCCCGTGCATCGTCCGGAAAAAACCCCCAGGTTCC
>NW_011463782.1:0-534 GCF_000754665.1 Bison bison bison | reverse complement strand
GCTCTCGAGTCGCGACGTGTATCTCTTGGAGCTCACTGGGTGGACTAAAGGGAGTCAAGCCTCCTGAGGCGTTTGGAGAGAGGGCGCGAGATTGGCCTCTAGGCCATGCAGGAGACGAAGGCCCTCATCTCCGCGAGTGACGGGGGAGTCTCGGGGTGGTTCTCGAGCGGCGGCCCCAGGGTGCGGTTTCTCACGAGGTACGACGGCGAGGTCAGTGAGCCTCTCGTGGGGCGCCAGGGAAGTCGGGTCTCCATGCGAGTGGCGAGGGGGAGCGCGTCATTGCTCTCTAGTCTTGGTAGGGGAATCTAGCCTCGAGACGTGTTGAAGAAGGTCTCTCGAGGTCTTTCTCGGGTGGAGGCAGGAAACCCTGGCTTCCCTCGACTTGTGCAGGTGACCTCAGGGGGCTTCTCATGGTGGCTCTGAGAAGTCAGGGAAACTGGAGGTGGGAGGGGCCTCTCGGGACTCCCCGGGGTTTGGTGCATTGGAAGAGGGCCTCAACTCCAGCTGAGGCAGGAAACTCAGGGTTCCTCTGAT
>NW_011463781.1:0-536 GCF_000754665.1 Bison bison bison | reverse complement strand
GAACAGTATTATACTTAAGAGACCCTCCAACTGGCCACCGTTCGCCGTCCTCCAATGGATACCGTGGCCATGCAGTATCACATAGGAAGACCAGGTGTGTCTTCTTTAAGCCCTGGGGATCAAATCTATCCCAGTTTTTCAGGATACAGTTCAAAGGAGTGAGGCTGGAATTGTTAGCTCCCATCTGTAAGAGAGAAAAAAAGCGACTAGCGCCATTTTTTCTACCGGAGGCGTCCCTCCGTGCTCTAGATGGGGGTGTAGACAGACATTACACCAAAAGCTTTTCCTTCCTGGTCAGACTTAGTCTGTCCCTTACCGACACAGGCACAGTCTGTCCCTCCCGGTTCTACCACCGAGATGGGGTGGGGATGTTCCAGGGGTAGACTTGATAGCATCCCTACTTGACGTCCAGCTCTTCACCTTTAACCTTGCTTGCCTCTGATGTCACCCAGGGTGAATCAGAGTAACCTTCCGGAATGCCTCCCAAGCTAAGACCGCTGTGGGAAACATTCGTCACCTGAGTGCCTGTGCACGAC
>NW_011463780.1:0-589 GCF_000754665.1 Bison bison bison | reverse complement strand
TGAGGCATGGAACTCCGCTTGCCTCTCGAGGTGTTCCCGGGGAGACAGGCCACTTGTCGAGCGGTATTTGGAACCTGGGGGTCTTTTCCCGATGATGCACGGGCGAGTCACTTCCCCTTCGTGTTGACTTCATTCACAGGCTGGAGTTCGAAGAGGTGTCCAAGCATCGGGTTCTTATCAAGAGGGGACCGGGAAATCGGAGTCCTTCGGAATGTGGAACCACCCACGAGGCCACGTCTGGAATGTCGTCGTGAGACCGGCCTCATTCTGAGGTGTGACCGGAAGGTCGGGAACCCCTTCCAGACAAAGCAGGGGAGTCGACCCTCCTGTCCAGATCAGGAGGGTAGAAGGGGCTCAGAGGAAGTGGTGCCGGAAAACCTCGGTGTTCCTCTCGAGGGAGACCGGGATGTCGGGGAACTTTGTGGGTCGCATCAAGGGTGTCAAGTACCGTTTCGACCTCCAATACCTAACGTGGGACTTCTCCTGAGACGCTGTAGCGGGACAGGGCTTCATCTTGCGATGACGGGGGAACCACGTGGTTTTTCTCGAGTTGCGGCGGGGTTCTCGGGTTACGACGGGGGATTTGGGA
>NW_011463779.1:0-511 GCF_000754665.1 Bison bison bison | reverse complement strand
TCTGGACAAAGGTCATGAGGAAGGAGACTCGGCATACGCAAATGCGGGACCCAGCCTCAGAAGTCCACCCGGATATTCTCGAGCATCTCTCCCCCAAAATAACCAGAGTCTGCCTACTTTATTGCTTTGTGCTCTCACCTCTGATTTCACTGGGGGCTGTCCCCCACCACCATCTCGCTCTCTCTGTCAAAGAGTTACCTTACAGCTTCAATTCATAAAGTTCCTTGTCATTCTTCCCTGTAACTTCCAGCCGAGTCTCCATCTGGAGCGCGGAACCCACCACGCTTCCTAATTATGCCTGGGCTGCTAAGACCCACTCGAGAAGGTGTCTAGGGTGAGGCACCTTCTGCTCTTCGAGAGGGCGCCTGCGGCCTACGTAAGTGGTGCAAACTTCTTGTCTTGAAATTTTCTTGGTCTCCCGCGTAAACCAAGCTACTCAGTCTCTTTTCTCCACCGAATTTTCCTACTGAGCTATCCTCATACTATTATTCTTGATATCTCTGATGAGCAT
>NW_011463778.1:0-529 GCF_000754665.1 Bison bison bison | reverse complement strand
AGTTCTGGGTTCTCATACCTTGCTTCAAATTTCTGATGAGAGCTAATGTAATTTTAGTACATATGAGGGGGGAGTTCTCTTAACTTACATTTTTGTCCACGCTACACTTTGTGTGGGATCTTCGTTCCCCGACCAGGGGTTAAAACCCATGATCCTTGAAGAAGTGTGGAGTCTTAACTACTGGACCCCTGGGGAAGTCCACTCTAACTTTCGACGGAACTGGCAGGATTCCGACGTGCCTTAGCATGTTTCCGGCTATAGCGTGAGGCTGAGAGGAGTTATCGGCCCGGAATTCAAGCATGAGGTTGAAGGTGTTCCTTTGGCCCTGCCCTGCAGCTGCTGCTGGAGCACCTGGAGTGCCTGGTTTCGCGATATATTCCACCCGTCGGGATGACAGCAGGCAAGCGGCAGGCGCAGTCCCCAGCCGGCATGAGGAGTGAGGTGGAGGTGCTCAGGGTGCTGAAATGGCTCTTTGAACACCACAAGGCCCTGGACGAGAAGGTACCAGCCATCCGGCCGTCCTGGATTT
>NW_011463777.1:0-511 GCF_000754665.1 Bison bison bison | reverse complement strand
GCGAGCCCCTCCGCATTCGCATTCGGCTTCCAGGACACCCGACGACCGGCAGTCCCGTCTCCACCTGGGGCTCCTTTGGCTTGCCTCAGGCAATCCCGGGGCTTGCACCGACTCCAGCCACAGCCCCCACCCCCGCCCCACGCCCTGCCTCGCAGGCGATCGCGCATGCGCATGTGCGCGCGCACGCACAGATAGATGTGCCCAAACGGGGCATCTATCTTGTTCACTTATACCGTGGGTGGATCTATGCCTGGGAGTCGGACTGCTGGACCGTAGGCTACTTCCACTTTTAGTTCCTTCGGGAACCTCCATATTCTTTTCCATACCGGCTCTACCCACGCCCATTCCTACTCACCGTGGAGGAGAGTTCCCTTTGCTCCACATCTTCTCCAGCATCGGTTATTGACAGACATCGCAGTGAGGCCCAGTCGGACTCATGTGCAGTGGTCCCTCCTTGGAGTTTGGAGTTGAGCCTCTCCAATCATTAGTGACGTGGAGCAAGATGACCTTT
>NW_011463776.1:0-502 GCF_000754665.1 Bison bison bison | reverse complement strand
GGGAGGGCCCTCGCGGCATTCCACTGGGTTTGGTGCATTGTAAGAGGGCCTCATCTCCAGTTGAGGCAGGAACCTCAGGGTTCCTCTGATTTCAGACTCCGATCCCAGGGTCCCTGGATACTTGGGAAAGGAGAGTCAGGCCTCGTCTTGTGCTGAGGCATGGAACTCCGCTTGCCTCTATAGGTGTTCCCGGGGAGACAGGCCACTTGTCGAGTGGTATTTGGAACCTGGGGGTCTTTTCCCGACGATGCACGGACGAGTCACTGCCCCTTCGTGTTGACTTCATTCACAGGGTGGAGTTCGAAGAGATGTCCGGGCATCGGGTTCTTATCAAGAGGGGACCGGGCAATCGGGGTCCTTCGGAATGTGGAACCACCCACGAGGCCACGTCTGGAATGTCGTCGTGAGACCGGCCTCATCCTGAGGTGCGACCGGAGGTCGGGAACCCCTTCTAGACAAAGCAGGGGAGTCGACCCTCCTGTCCAGATCAGGAGGGTAGAAG
>NW_011463775.1:0-553 GCF_000754665.1 Bison bison bison | reverse complement strand
GAAAAAAGAGTTAGCTTACAGGTCCAGTTAATAACTTCCTGGGTGTGACAGTGTTTAACCTACAAACTCCCTTGGAAGTCCTCTAGCCTGCCTGAATAGGTTTTTCCGGCCACATGTGATTGTTCAGAGCCTCCCAACTGTGAGAGGCAGGAGATGTTCTAAACTGTCTAAACACAGATTCTTTTGAGTAGTTAAAAGATTGATTAGAAATTGTATTGGTGAAGGGATTTTCACTTGTTGGGCCAATGTTTGCTGCTAAGTTTCCATATCCCTTACCTGCTGTGTCCCTGGCAGTGTATTGATTAATAGAATTGGTGTAAGTAGTAGCTTTAATGTTTGTAACCTGGGACCCTTGAGTTAATTCTTTTTCTTGTTATAGCCCACCACACCTTTGCTCTGTAGGAATGCAACTTTATCTAATGCTTTTGGAGGGTGGCTCCTGACCAACCACCTTTAGAGAAAAATAAGTTTTCTGAAGAAAAGGTCTTAAAATGTTAACAGGCCTCCGGGCCAGAAGATGATGCAAATTACCTAAGCTTTTGCATATGATAAG
>NW_011463774.1:0-585 GCF_000754665.1 Bison bison bison | reverse complement strand
TCGCAGGGTCCCTGCAGACTGGGGGACAGGAGAGTCAGGCCTCGTCTTGGGTTGAGGCATGGAACTCCGCTTGCCTCTCGAGGTGTCCCCGGGGAGAGAGGCCACTTGTCGAGCGGTATTTGGAACCTGGGGTTTTTTTCCGGTCGATGCTCGGGGCGAGTCACTGCCCCTTCGTGTTGACTTCATTCACAGGGTGGAGTTCGGAGAGGTGTCCGGGCATCGGGGTTCTTATCTAGAGGGGACCGGGAAATCGGGGTGCTTCGCAATGTGGAAGCACCCGCGAGGCCACGGCTGGAATGTCGTCGTGAGACCGGCCTCATCCTGAGGTGCGACCGGAAGGTCGGGAACCCCTTCCAGACAAAGCAGGGGAGTCGACCCTCCTGTGGAGATCAGGAGGGTAGAAGGGGCTCAGAGGAAGTGGTGCCGGAAAACCTCGGTGTTCCTCTCCAGGGAGACCGGGATGGCCGGGGAACTTTGTGGGGGCGCATCAAGGGTGCCAAGTACCGTTTCGACCTCCAATTCCTAACGTGGGACTTCTCCTGAGACGCTGTAGCGGGACAGGGCTTCATCTTGCGATGACGGGGG
>NW_011463773.1:0-533 GCF_000754665.1 Bison bison bison | reverse complement strand
CAGGTAGCTCATACCATCTTAAACCCAATCTTTTGGGCCACATGATCCTAACACAGGCATTACTTACCCCCAGTGGTATTTTACCTTAAGTGCATGACCCAGTCTTAAATAGGCATCTTGAAATCCAGAGATATAAATTACACTGGCAAAATAATTACAAATATATCAATCTGTGTTGTGTGTTCTGAATAAAAACTAGAGCTAGTTTAAAAAAAAAGAGCTAGTCTGACGAGAAGAAGATAATTTTTACATTTTGTTTCTTATCGTGAGAATATTTTTATTTAGATTCACTATTAGCAGCAGAGTTAAAGTTAGAATCCAGCTCACACCCCTCCCCCTGTTTTTTGGTCCATTTTTATTTTCTTGTTTGTTTCCCTACCTTATGGATTCTTCAAATAAGTCAATGCTGTCAGGATAGTTCTAAGAATAAGCTACTGTTGTTAGTTTTATTAATTTGCAGAATGTACAATTTGTTAGCTTGCATTTGTTAATCTGCCATTATAATTCTCTCCTGTACATATCATCTTTCTTGT
>NW_011463772.1:0-510 GCF_000754665.1 Bison bison bison | reverse complement strand
CCACTCGAGATGAATGCCTGTCTCCCGGGTGCGTCTGGAATGCAACCCCGAGATCCCGGTCGCCCCTGGAGAGGAACATTGGCTTCTGGACACAAGCCTAGATGAGGTCTATTGGCCCTGCAGTCACTCGAGAGCAATCCCCAGCTTTCCTTCGCAACTCGGATGGGAGATTGGACTTCCCTGGGCCAACACAAGAGGCATCCCGAATTCCCCGTCGTAACTCGAGAATCCCGCCGCAACTCGAGAAAAACCACGTGGTTCCCCCGTCATCGCAAGATGAAGCCCTTTCCGCCTACAGCGTCTCAGGAGAAGTCCCTACGCTAGGAATTGGAGGTCGAAACGGTACTTGGCACCCGTTGATGCGCCCACAAAGTTCCCCGGCATCCCGGTCTCCCTGGAGAGGAACACCGAGGTTTTCCGGCACCACTTCCTCTGAGCCCCTTCTACCCTCCTGATCTCCACAGGAGGGTCGACTCCCCTGCTTTGTCTGGAAGGGGTTCCCGACCTTCC
>NW_011463771.1:0-539 GCF_000754665.1 Bison bison bison | reverse complement strand
TTTATTATTTGTAGACTTTTTGGATCGCAGCCATTCTGACTGGCGTGAAATGGCACCTCATAGTGGTTTTGATTTGCATTTCTCCGATAATGAGTGATGTTGAGCATCTTTTCATGTGTTTGTTAGCCATCTGTATGTCTTCTTTGGAGAAATGTCTATTTAGTTCTTTGGCCCATTTTTTTGATTGGGTCATTTATTTTTCTGGAGTTGAGCTGTAGGAGTTGCTTGTATATTTTTGAGATTAGTTGTTTGTCCGTTGCTTCATTTGCTATTATTTTCTCCCATTCTGAAGGCTGTCTTTTCACCTTGCTAATAGTTTCCTTTGATGTGCAGAAGCTTTTAAGGTTAATTAGGTCCCATTTGTTTATTTTTGCTTTTATTTTCCAATATTCTGGGAGGTGGGTCATAGAGGATCCTGCTGTGATGTATGTCGGAGAGTGTTTTGCCTATGTTCTCCTCTAGGAGTTTTGTAGTTTCTGGTCTTACGTTTAGATCTTTAATTCATTTTGAGTTTATTTTTGTGTATGGTGTTAGAAAGT
>NW_011463770.1:0-506 GCF_000754665.1 Bison bison bison | reverse complement strand
CAATAAAATTAGAAATGAAAATGGAGAGATCACAACAGACAACACAGAAATACAAAGGATCATAAGAGACTACTATCAACAATTATATGCCAATAAAATGGACAACGTGGAAGAAATGGACAAATTCTTAGAAAAGTACAACTTTCCAAAACTGGACCAGAAAGAAATAGAAAATCTTAACAGACCCATCACAAGCACGGAAATTGAAACTGTAATCAAAAATCTTCCAGCAAACAAAAGCCCAGGTCCAGACGGCTTCACAGCTGATTTCTACCAAAAATTTAGAGAAGAGCTAACACCTATCCTGCTCAAACTCTTCCAGAAAATTGCAGAGGAAGGTAAACTTCCAAACTCATTCTATGAGGCCACCATCACCCTAATACCAAAACCTGACAAAGATGCCACAAAAAAAGAAAACTACAGGCCAATATCACTGATGAACATAGATGCAAAAATCCTTAACAAAATTCTAGCAATCAGAATCCAACAACACATTAAAAAGATCA
>NW_011463769.1:0-517 GCF_000754665.1 Bison bison bison | reverse complement strand
TTGGTGTGGTGCTTGTGAGTTTTGTGTTTGTTTGTTTGTTTAAGCCGGGCTATGGCAGGAACAGTTTACAGATCTGGCAGTTCTGGTACCGTATTTACTTTTCTGGATGGTGGGTATTGGTTACCGTCCTGCATATCTGTTCGTGATGGGAGGGGTGATGTCCTTGCTGTTCTGGCTAGCCCAAATTGATAGTTGGGCTATACTTTGAGAGGTCGCAATCAGAATTGTCATTAGCACCAGGGTCTCTTCGGAGAGAAGGCTTGTCTGGAATGGGGGAGGGGTGGGGAAGTGTAAGTGGTCGTTCGGGTTCTAGCTAGGAGTGCTTGTTTTCCCGAAGTAAGCTAACTTTCAAGGGGCTGAGATGAAGCTTATCCGGTTAGGAAGAGAACCTCCTCGTGGTAGGGCATTCATGGGCACAGCCTTGGACCTTGTGCGGCATTCATATAGCCCGCGTCAACAGAAATGTGACGAGTTAACCGGTAGCAAGTTGAAGTCAAACAGGGAGGGCCATTCTACT
>NW_011463768.1:0-517 GCF_000754665.1 Bison bison bison | reverse complement strand
GGGCGAGGGGGAGGCGCGTCATTGCTCTCGAGTCATGTAGGGGAATCTGGCCTCGAGACGTGTTGAAGAAGGTCTCTCGGGTCTTTCTCGGGTTGAGGCGGGAAACCCGTGCTTCCCTCGCTTTGTGCAGGTGACCTCAGGGGGCGTTCTCATGGTGGCTCTGAGAAGTCAGGGAAACGTGGAGGTGGGAGGGGCCGTCTCGGGACTCCCCTGGGTTTGGTGCATTGGAAGAGGGCCTCATCTCCAGTTGAGGCAGGAACCTCAGGGTTCCTCTGATTTCGGACTCCGATCGCAGGGTCCCTGCAGACTGGGGACAGGAGGAGTCAGGCCTCGTCTTGGGTTGAGGCATGGAACTCCGCTTGCCTCTCGAGGTGTCCCCGGGGAGAGAGGCCACTTGTCGAGCTGTATTTGGAACCTGGGGGTTTTTTCCGGTCGATGCACGGGCGAGTCACTGCCCCTTCGTGGTGACTTCATTCACAGGGTGGAGTTCGGAGAGGTGTCCGGGCATCGGCTTCTT
>NW_011463767.1:0-559 GCF_000754665.1 Bison bison bison | reverse complement strand
GGGTAGAAGGGGCTCAGAGGAAGTGGTGCCGGAAAACCTCGGTGTGCCTCGTCCAGGGAGACCGGGGATGCCGGGGAACGTTTGTGGGGGCGCATCAAGGGTGCCAAGTACCGTTTCGACCTCCAATTCCTAACGTGGGACTTCTCCTGAGACGCTGTAGCGGGACAGGGCTTCATCTTGCGATGACGGGGGAACCACGTGGTTTTTCTCGAGTTGCGGCGGGATTCTCGAGTTACGACGGGGAATTCGGGATGCCTCTTGTGTTGGCCCAAGGAAGTCCAATCTTCCATTCGAGTTGCGAAGGCAAGCTGGGGATTGCTCTCGAGTGACTGCAGGGCCAATAGACCTCATCTAGGCTTGTGTCCAGAAGCCAAGGTTCCTCTCCAGGGGCGACCGGGATCTCGGGGTTGCATTCCAGACGCACCCGGGGAGACAGGCATTCATCTCGAGTGGAAGCAAAGAACCCCGCTCTGCTCTCGAGTCGCGACGGGTATCTCTTGGAGCTCACTGGGTGGACTAAAGGGAGTCAAGCCTCCTGAGGCGTTTGGAGAGAGGTCGC
>NW_011463766.1:0-505 GCF_000754665.1 Bison bison bison | reverse complement strand
CCACTCGAGTTGCGAAGGAAAGCTGGGGATTGCTCTCGAGTGACTGCAGGGCCAAGAGACCTCATCTAGGCTTGTGTCCAGAAGCCAATGTTCCTCTCCAGGGGCGACAGGGATCTCGGGGTTGCATTCCAGACGCACCCGGGGAGACAGGCATTCATCTCGAGTGGAAGCAAAGAACCCCGCTCTGCTCTCGAATCGCGACGGGTATCTCTTGGAGCTCACTGGGTGGACTCAAGGGAGTCAAGCCTCCTGAGGCGTTTGGAGAGAGGTCGCGAGATTGGTCTCTAGGCCATGCAGGAGAAGAAGGCCCTCATCTCTCGATGACGGGGGAATCTCGGGGTTGTTCTCGAGCGGCGGCCCCAGTGTGCGGTTTCTCACGAGGTACGACGGCGAGGTCAGTGAGCCTCTCGTTCGGCGCCAGGGAAGTCGGGTCTCCATGCGAGTGGCGAGTGGGAGCGCGTCACTGGTCCCGAGCCATGGTAGGGGAATCTGGCCTCGAGAAGCG
>NW_011463765.1:0-508 GCF_000754665.1 Bison bison bison | reverse complement strand
GGGTCCACCCAGTGAGCACCAAGAGATACCCGTCGCGATTCGAGAGCAGAGCGGGGTTCTTTGCTTCCACTCGAGATGAATGCCTGTCTCCCCGGGTGCGTCTGGAGTGCAACCCCGAGATCCCTGTCGCCCCTGGAGAGGAACATTGGCTTCTGGACACAAGCCTAGATGAGGTCTATTGGCCCTGTAGTCACTCGAGAGCAATCCCCAGCTTTCCTTCGCAACTCGAATGGAAGATTGGACTTGCCTGGGCCAACACAAGAGGCAGCCTGAATTCCCCGTCGTAACTCGAGAATCCCGCCGTAACACGAGAAAAACCACGTGGCACCCCGTCATCGCAAGATGAAGCCCTTTCCCGCGACAGCGTCTCAGGAGAAGTCCCACGTTAGGAACTGGAGGTGGAAAGGGCACTAGGCACCCTTGATGCGACCCACAAAGTTCCCCGAAATCCCGGTCTCCCTCGAGAGGAACACTGAGGTTTTCCGGCACCCCTTCCTCTGAGCCCTTT
>NW_011463764.1:0-530 GCF_000754665.1 Bison bison bison | reverse complement strand
GGGTCACAGTCGAACCAACCAGTATAAACTCCTTCAGAAACCACCACCCCTGGGAATGAGCACGTCTTCTAAGTGGGCTCCTGCCCCCTCTACCCCCCAAACAAGCCTCCAGTGAGGCTACTGAAAGGGCAGCCCTGAACTCAAGGGCGTCCCCAGAACCCACTCAGCTGAGGAGGACTCACCACGCTAGCTGCCCCTCACTCTCACCCTGAGCTCGGTCCTCCCTGTCGGAACCCTCACTCGAGCTCAGCAAGGGCTTGACCAACCTCACTCCAGGCACTTAAAATGAACCCACAGTGGGGACAGGGGTTCATTCAACCTGCTGTGAACTCGCCCTCTTTACTTCGACCCTCGGCTGCCAGACGACTCTGCCCCGTGGGGACTGCATGGTGGAGGTTCAGGGGTGTCCCTGCCTCGAGCCGCGACAGCCAGCACCTCCCAGACCCCGCCTGAGTCTCCCACCCCTCTCCTGGCTCCACTCCCACCCTCGCGGTTCTCCACTCGCCAGGGCACAGGCCACTTGCTCCTGG
>NW_011463763.1:0-535 GCF_000754665.1 Bison bison bison | reverse complement strand
GAGCTCCTGTCAATGAATGTTCCTTGGAGTCAGGAGTTCCCTGGAGTCAGGGTTTGGTACTTAAGTCTCCTGCTTCCGGTTATCTGTTCTTATTTTTTACAGTAGTTTCAAAACTTCTCCTTCTATACAGCACCAATGATAAACATCTACATTAAAGATGAAAAGTTTCTCTACAGTGAGGGTCACTCAGAGAGGTTCACAGGGTTACATGGAAAAGAGAAGAGGGAGGAGGGAGTTAGAGGTGACCCAAATGAGATGAGGTGAATCAATAGTGGAGAGAGTGGGCTAGCCAGTAATCACTTCCTTATGTGCACTCCACAACTGGACCACTCAGAGATGTTCACGGGGTTATACAGAGAAGAGAAGAAGGAGGAAGGCAACAGAGGTGGCCAGAAGGATAAAAGGGGGGAATGAAAAGGCGGGAGACAGATCCAGCCAGTAATCAGTTCCCTAAGTGTTCTCCACCGTCTGGAACACACAGAAATTCACAGAGTTGGGTAGAGTAGAGAGGAGTTAGGGAGGAGACACAGGCGAC
>NW_011463762.1:0-508 GCF_000754665.1 Bison bison bison | reverse complement strand
CCGGCATGGAAATGGCACCCAGGCTGGGATCGAGATCTGTAGAGTGGCATGGGTGAGGCGAAGGGGAGCAAAGGCCCCCTCCTCAGCTGTGTCTGTCTCCTGACCCCTGCCCTGACCTGCAGTAGTCAGCAGCCTGGCATTCTGGGCTGGGTGGGGCTAGGGAAACCTGCTCTTTGCCAGCAACTACTCAACCTTCCATCAACTTCTGAAGCAACCTTGGGAGGGGGCAGTGCTGAAAAAGCTGTTTCCTAAGCCTAGGAGCTTGGAGTCGCAGGTTTCTGGTGAGACCTGAGGACCAGTCCTTTAACAAGCTGTACCAGGGAGGAGGTAAACACTAGGAATGCAGATTTAGGGATTTAGACAAGATGGCTAACAAGCTCATCGAAGTTCTTTTCTTTACAGACTGGAGTGGAGTCAAAATACCTTGAAAATAGCTTCTACAAATGTAGGTCCTTGGACCAATCCACAAGCCTCCCAAGGCACCCACTAACATCTCTGGTGATGTTTG
>NW_011463761.1:0-515 GCF_000754665.1 Bison bison bison | reverse complement strand
GGTATATTTGTAATCTTTATTTAGTTTTATTTTATTTTTACGATTAAGGCACTTGAACAAGGCAATGGAGAAACCCAGAGTTGAAAAGCAATTGACTTTTAAAAGTAAACATGTGGCAGGTGAAACTTTCTTCATTTTTTAGAGTTGGTCCAATGTAAAATCTTTATTCAACAAATATGACTCTTGTGAACTTATTTCAAATCTCCACGATGAATCACTAAGGCATCAAGGAAGAAAGGAGTAGAGGTGGAGAAAAAAAGAGCAACCTTTCCCCTTGGCTCTATCTCAACCAGCTGCTTAGTTCCTTCATCTCATGGACTACGATCTGGGATAATCTTGTTTGTCTGATTTTTGTTTGAGGACCGTTTCTAGTCACAGGGCTAGAAACAGTGGAGGGGGTAAGCCCTTCTTCCATTCCACATCAGACCCAGTGGGCAGTCCAGGCCCTGCCCACTGCATTGAGTCTGTAGCAACAGAATCACCAGTGATGCTGGTTAACAATGCATATTGCTGGA
>NW_011463760.1:0-531 GCF_000754665.1 Bison bison bison | reverse complement strand
TCAAGCTACCAACAGTATTCTTCACAGAGCTAGAACAAATAATTTCACAATTTGTATGGAAATACAAAAAAACTCGAATAGGCAAAGCGATCTTGAGAAAGAAAAATGGAACTGGAGGAATCAACCTACCTGACTTCAGGCTCTACTACAAAGCCACAGTTATCAAGACAGTATGGTACTGGCACAAAACAGAAATATAGATCAATGGAACAAAATAGAAAGCCCAGAGATAAATCCACGCACATATGGACACCTTATCTTTGACAAAGGAGGCAAGAATATACAATGGATTAAAGACAATCTCTTTAACAAGTGGTGCTGGGAAATCTGGTCAACCACTTGTAAAACAATGAAACTAGAACACTTTTCTAACACCATATACAAAAATAAACTCAAAATGGATTAAAGATCTCAACGTAAGACCAGAAACTATAAAACTCCTAGAGGAGCACATAGGCAAAACATTCTCTGACATACATCACAGCAGGATCCTCTATGACCCACCTCCCAGAATATTGGAAATAAAAGCAA
>NW_011463759.1:0-512 GCF_000754665.1 Bison bison bison | reverse complement strand
CTATGAAAGACCTACAAGACCTTTTAGAACTAACACCCAAAAAAGATGCCTTTTCATTATAGGGGATTGGAATGCAAAAGTAGGAAGTCAAGAAACACCTGGAGTAACAGGCAAATTTGGCCTTGGAATACAGAATGAAGCAGGGCGAAGACTAATAGAGTTTTGCCAAGAAAATGCACTGGTCATAACAAACACCCTCTTCCAACAACACAAGAGAAGACTCTATACATGGACATCACCAGATGGTCAACACCAAAATCAGATTCTAAACGGTAGATACTCATAAAACCTTCCCCCTCAGCGCCCATTTCCTTTGGAGATTATGAATCCTGCGGTCCTTTTGTTGTCACAGAAGAAATAATGCTTTTACAGTAGACATAATGTTTCTGTGGGGTTTTGCAAGGAAACAGTTCTTTGATCAACCTGAAAACATGGAGGACTGTCCAGTTCAATGGACAACAGTGGTATACACTGCTTTCCCTAAGGAGTTTCTGCTCTGGTGCATTCCTGGC
>NW_011463758.1:0-504 GCF_000754665.1 Bison bison bison | reverse complement strand
GCGATGACGGGGGAACCACGTGGTTTTACTCGAGGTGTAGCAGGATTCTCGAATTACGACGGGGAATTCAGGATGCATCTTGTGTTGGCCCAGGGAAGTCCAATCTTCCATTCGAGTTGTGAAGGAAAGCTGGGGGATTGCTCTCGAGTGACTGCAGGGCCAATAGACCTCATCTAGGCTTGTGTCCTGAAGCAAGTGTTCCTTTCCAGGGGCGACAGGGATCTCAGGGTTGCATTCCAGACACACCCGGGGAGACAGGCATTCATGTCGAGTGGAAGCAAAGAACCCCGCTCTGCTCTCGAGTCGCGACGGGTATGTCTTGGAGCTCACTGGGTGGACTTAAGGGAGTCAAGCCTCCTGAGGCGTTGGAGAGAGGTCGAGAGATTGGTCTCTAGGCCATACAGGAGACGAAGGCCCTCAACTCGCGATGATGGGGGAGTCTCAGGGTTGTTCTCGAGCGGCGGCCACAGTGTGCGGTTTCTCCCTAGGTACGACGGCGAGGTC
>NW_011463757.1:0-540 GCF_000754665.1 Bison bison bison | reverse complement strand
CTAGATAAGAAGCCGATGCCCGGACACCTCTCCGAACTCCACCCTGTGAATGAAGTCAACACGAAGGGGCAGTGACTCGCCCGTGCATCGACCGGAAAAAACCCCCAGGTTCCAAATACAGCTCGACAAGTGGCCTCTCTCCCCGGGGACACCTCGAGAGGCAAGCGGAGTTCCATGCCTCAACCCAAGACGAGGCCTGACTCTCCTGTCCCCAGTCTGCAGGGACCCTGCGATCGGAGTCCGAAATCAGAGGAACCCTGAGGTTCCTGCCTCAACTGGAGATGAGGCCCTCTTCCAATACACCAAACCCAGGGGAGTCCCGAGAGGCCCCTCCCACCTCCAGTTTCCCTGACTTCTCAGAGCCACCATGAGAAGCCCCCTGAGGTCACCTGCACAAAGCGAGGGAAGCCAGGGTTTCCCGCCTCAACCCGAGAAAGACCTCGAGAGACCTTCTTCAACACGTCTCGAGGCCAGATTCCCCTACCATGACTCGAGAGCAATGACGCGCTCCCCCTCGCCACTCGCATGGAGACCCGACTT
>NW_011463756.1:0-506 GCF_000754665.1 Bison bison bison | reverse complement strand
AGAGGAACAAGAGATCAAATTGCCAACATCTGTCAGATCATGAAAAGCAAGAGAATTCCAGAAAAACACCTATTTATTCTTTATTGACTATGCCAAAGCCTTTGAGTGTGTGAATAACAATAAACTGTAGGAAATTCTCAAAGAGATGGAAATACCAGACCACCTGATCTGCCTCTTGACAAATCTGTATGCAGGTCAGGAAGCAAGAGTTAAAACTGGACATGGAACAGCAAACTGGTTCCAAAGCGGGAAAGGAGTACATCAAGGCTGTATATTCTTGCCGTGCTTATTTAACTCATATGCAGACTACAACATGAGAAACCCTGCACTGGAGGAAGCACAAGCCAGAATCAAGTTTGCTGGGAAAAATATCAATAAACTCAGATACGCAGGCGACACCACCATTTCTGCAGGCAGAAAGTGAAGAAAAACTAAAGAGCTTCTTGACAAAAGTGAAAGAGGAGAGAGAAAAAGTTGGCTTAAAGCTCAACATTCAGAAAATGAAG
>NW_011463755.1:0-522 GCF_000754665.1 Bison bison bison | reverse complement strand
GGGGCGCATCAAGGGTGCCAAGGACCGTCTCGACCTCCAATTCCTAACTTGGGACTTCTCCTGAGACGCTGTCGCGGGAAAGGGCTTCATCTTGCGATGACGGGGGAACCACGTGGTTTTTCTCGAGTTGCGGCGGGATTCTCGAGTTAAGACCGGGAATTCAGGATGCCTCTTGTGTTGGCCCAGGGAAGTCCAATCTTCCATTCGAGTTGCGAAGGAAAGCTGGGGATTGCTCTCGAGTGACTGCAGGGCCAATAGACCTCATCTAGGCTTGTGTCCAGAAGCCAATGTTCCTCCCCAGGGGCGACAGGGATCTCGGGGTTGCATTCCAGACGCACCAGGGGAGACAGGCATTCATCTCGAGTGGAAGCAAAGAACCCCGCTCTGCTCTCGAGTCGCGACGGGTATCTCTTGGAGCTCACTGGGTGGACTAAAGGGAGTCAAGCCTCCTGAGGCGTTTGGAGAGAGGTCGCGAGGTTGGCCTCTAGGCCATGCAGGAGACGAAGGGCCTCATCTCCGCGA
>NW_011463754.1:0-542 GCF_000754665.1 Bison bison bison | reverse complement strand
CCCTGGCTTCCCTCGACTTGTGCAGGTGACCTCAGGGGGCTTCTCATCGTGGCTCTGAGAAGTCAGGGAAACTGGACGTGGGCGGTGGGGGCCTCTCGGGACTCCCCGGGGTTTGGTGCATTGGAAGAGGGCCTCATCTCCAGTTGAGGCAGGAACCTCAGGGTTCCTCTGATTTCAGACTCCGATCGCAGGGTCCGTGCCGACTGGGGACAGGAGAGTCAGGCCTCGTCTTGGGTTGAGGCATGGAACTCCGCTTGCCTCTCGAGGTGTCCCCGGGGAGAGAGGCCACTTGTCGAGCGGTATTTGGAACCTGGGGGTCTTTTCCGGACGATGCACGGGCGAGTCACTGCCCCTTCGTGTTGACTTCATTCACAGGGTGGAGTTCGGAGAGGTGTCTGGGCATCGGGTTCGTACCAAGAGGGGACCGGGAAATCGGGGTGCTTCACAATGTGGAAGCACCCACGAGGCCACGTCTGGAATGTCGTCGTGAGACCGGCCTCATCCTTAGGTGCGACCGGAAGGTCGGGAACCCCTTCCAGACA
>NW_011463753.1:0-511 GCF_000754665.1 Bison bison bison | reverse complement strand
GGGGCCGTGGAGGGCTACAGTCCATGGGGTCACTAAGAATCAGACATGACTGAGCGACTTCACTTTCTACTTTTCATTTTCATGCATTGGAGAAGGAAATGGCAACCCACTCCAGTGTTCTTGCCTGGAGAATCTCAGGGACCGGGGAGCCTGGTGGGCTGCCGTCTATGCGGTCGCACAGAGTTGGACATGACTGAAGTGACTTAGCAGCAGCAGCAGCCCTATTTTTTGATTGGGTTGTATTTTTTTATATTGAGGGGCATGAGCTGTTTGTATATTTTGGAAATTAATCCCTTGTCAGTCACTTCGTTTGCAAATATTTTCTCCATTCAGCAAAGTTTATTTCTTTTAAGTTAAGGCATCTCCCCACATTCTCCCACCTAAGATAACCATATTTGCTGATATACTTTTCACTAAAGTCAATGAGAATCTGACAATCTCAGTCTCAATGAGGACATAAACTGAGGCTAGCAAGATTCACTGTGTTACAATTATTCTAACCTGGGTGCAA
>NW_011463752.1:0-545 GCF_000754665.1 Bison bison bison | reverse complement strand
GGTTTCGTCACGAGGTACGACGGCGAGGTCAGTGAGCCTCTCTGGGGGCGCCAGGGAAGTCGGGTCTCCATGCGAGTGGCGAGGGGGAGCGCGTCATTGCTCTCGAGTCATGGTAGGGGAACCGTGACCTCGAGACGTGTTGAAGAAGGTCTCTCGAGGTGTTTCTCGGGTTGAGGCAGGAAAGCCTGGCTTCCCTCGACTTGTGCAGGTGACCTCAGGTGGCTTCTCATGGTGGCTCAGAGAAGTCGAGGGAACGTGGGATTTGGGGGGGGGAGCTTCTCGGGACTCCACGGGGTTTGGTGCATTGGAAGAGGGCCTCATCTCCAGTTGAGGCAGGAACCTCAGGGTTCCTCTGATTTCAGACTCCGATCGCAGGGTCCCTGCAGACTGGGGACAGGAGAGTCAGGCCTCGTCTTGGGTTGAGGCATGGAACTCCGCTTGCCTCTCGAGGTGTCCCCGGGGAGAGAGGCCACTTGTCGAGCGGTATTTGGAACCTGGGGGTCTTTTCCGGACGATGCACGGGCGAGTCACTGCCCCTTCGTGTT
>NW_011463751.1:0-551 GCF_000754665.1 Bison bison bison | reverse complement strand
ACCACAGGTCAGGGACTGGGACTGCGTGGAGCAGGGAACCACGTAGTCCGCCCTCCGGTCGGCACAACCTGGCGGTCGCAGAAAGGCCTCGCCTTTGGGCTCAAGGCCTTTACCGCTCCACCCCTTTGCTGAAAGGTCAGAGCCGCGCGGTTTTCCCAAGCAGCCTAGTGTCCGCTGCAAGTCCAAGGGCCAGAACCCTGATCTCTGGCCGGCTGGCCCAGCCCTGCTTCTGGCACTTTGGAGGCCAGCGGGCCCTTGACCACCTGCTGGGATGGGAAAGGGAAGGGTCCACGAATTGCACCCTAGAAACTTAGTAGGGTGCATGGGTTTCAAAACCCGGTGGCCGCCCAGGCAGAAAACAAGGGAGGAGGGCACCCTGCTGCCCTTTCATGGCAGCATCTGTGGCTGTCCTGCTGGAGGGGGCCTTTCCAGTGGGGACCGTGTGCAGTACTAAGTTTGGTTGTTTGGAACCGAATAATTAGAACGTAGTTAAAAATTTTAAATGATGTGGTGGTTTGATTACAAACAAAACAAAACAAAACAAAAAACCA
>NW_011463750.1:0-503 GCF_000754665.1 Bison bison bison | reverse complement strand
GGTAGAAGGGGCTCAGAGGAAGTGGTGCCGGAAAACCTCGGTGTTCCTCTCCAGGGAGACCGGGATGCCGGGGAACTTTGTGGGGGCGCATCAAGGGTGCCAAGTACCGTTTCGACTTCCAATTCCTAACGTGGGACTTGTCCTGAGACGCTGTAGTGGGAAAGGGTTTCATCTTGCGATGACGGGAGAACCACGTGGTTTTTCTCGAGTTGCGGCGGGATCCTCGAGTTACGACAGGGAATTCGGGATGCCTCTTGTGTTGGCCCAGGGAAGTCCAATCTTCCATTCGAGTTGCGAAGGAAAGCTGGGGATTGCTCTCGAGTGACTGCAGGGCCAATAGACCTCGATCTGGGCTTGTGTCCAGAAGCCAAAGTTCCTCTCCAGGGTCGACCGGGATCTCGGGGTTGCATTCCAGACGCACCCGGGGAGACAGGCATTCATCTCGAGTGGAAGCAAAGAACCCCGCTCTGCTCTCGAGTCGCGACGGGTATCTCTTGGAGCTC
>NW_011463749.1:0-507 GCF_000754665.1 Bison bison bison | reverse complement strand
TCATTCCTAAAGAATTTTTACACAGAAAAATCATATCAATAAATCTACTTGAAATCTGAACTAAAAGCGATTTATCATCCTTCTAGACACACATTCTTAATATTCATTACTGTTACCCATGCAAACTTGGATCTACTCGCTACTGTGAAGTAAAATCAATCAACTGACTGAGTTACAGTGAAAGCATGTGTTTATTGTAGGACTGAGCAAGGTTTCCTAGCAGTCTTTGGTGCTTCAAAGACCCAAATTCACAAATACTTTCAGGGGAAGGATTTTAATGACTGATCACACACCTGTGATCAGTTTTGGGGCATTGTACTAATGGCCTGTTACTGAGGCTATTGGGAGTCAACATCATTGACCGTCTGCTTCCAACTACTCTGTGGTCTATGTACGTACATTTCAGCCTGGTTGGAGCTTTAACATCTCTAAAACTGTTCACAGTGTATTGCTCAGAATGTTATCTATGGCCTTTGAGGAGGAACTAAAGACCTTTCTGCTACGTCT
>NW_011463748.1:0-541 GCF_000754665.1 Bison bison bison | reverse complement strand
GATGCCCGGACACCTCTCCGAACTCCACCCTGTGAATGAAGTCAACACGAAGGGGCAGTGACTCGCCCGTGCATCGTCCGGAGAAGACCCCCAGGTTCCCAATACCGCTCGACAAGTGGCCTCTCTCCCCGGGGACACCTCGAGAGGCAAGCGGAGTTCCATGCCTCAACCCAAGACGAGGCCTGACTCTCCTGTCCCCAGTCTGCAGGGACCCTGCGATCAGAGTCTGAAATCAGAGGAACCCTGAGGTTCCTGCCTCAACTGGAGATGAGGCCCTCTTCCAATGCACCAAACCCCGTGGAGTCCCGAGACGGCCCCCCCCCTACCTCCAGTTTCCCTGACTTCTCAGAGCCACCATGAGAAGCCCCCTGAGGTCACCTGCACAAGTCGAGGGAAGCCAGGGTTTCCTGCCTCAACCCGAGAAAGACCTCGAGAGACCTTCTTCAACACGTCTCGAGGCCAGGTTCCCCTACCATGACTCGAGAGCAATGACGCGCTCCCCCTCGCCACTCGCATGGAGACCCGACTTCCCTGGCGCCCC
>NW_011463747.1:0-813 GCF_000754665.1 Bison bison bison | reverse complement strand
ATTTTAAGTTTCTTTACCTCTTCCGTGATCTCTTCTAGGTTGACCTAGAACAGAAATCTTTTTGTTAGCTTTGGCTAAGTGGAGAAGTATTGCTTCACGGTGACTTGTGTGATCCTACCTGACTGTTCTAAACCCTTTTGATATCTATGCACTGCTGCTGCTGCTGCTGCTGCTGCTGCTGCGAAGTCGTTTCAGTCGTGTCCGAGTCTGTGTGACCCCATGGACGGCAGCCCACGAGGCCCCGCAGTCCCTGGGGTTCTCCAGGCAAGAACACTGGAGTGGGTTGCCATGTCCTCCTCCAATGCATGAAAGTGAAATGTGAAAGTGAAGTCGCTCAGTCGTGCCCGACTCTGAGCGACCCCATGGACTGCAGCCTACCAGGCTCTTCCGTCCATGAGATTTTCCAGGCAAGAGTACTGGAGTGGGGTGCCATTGCCTTCTCCCATATCTATTCACAAGCCTGCCTAAATCATTGACTTCTAGCCACCTTTGGGATGCCAATGACCACCTACCCTTACCAGGCCACAGAGGAGAGAAAACACTTACCACAGGAGGTCCGGGTAAGGAACAAGGAACTAACAAGCTCCCACCAACCAGGATCCTGCAGAGGTCAACAAGAGGTCAGCAAGAGATGGGAGACTGCAGTCCAGAGGTCCTAGCAACTTCCAGCGGGCAGCAAAGACCCAGCATAGTCAAAACGAATTCAATGTTACCCAAAACAAATAAATCAACGGACAGAAGTTCTTGGAACACATGACTGAGGTTAGGGGTGAGGCAGTACATGTATGTGCCAGGATACTCTTAAAGTATACT
>NW_011463746.1:0-545 GCF_000754665.1 Bison bison bison | reverse complement strand
AGAGATAAATCCACGCACCTATGGACACCTTATCTTTGACAAAGGAGGCAAGAATATACAATGGATTAAAGACAATCTCTTTAACAAGTGGTGCTGGGAAAACTGGTCAACCACTTGTAAAAGAATAGAAACTAGAACACTTTCTAACACCATACACAAAATAAACTCAAAATGGATTAAAGATCTCAACATAAGACCAGAAACTATAAAACTACTAGAGGAGAACATAGGCAAAACACTCTCTGACATACATCACAGCAGGATCCTCTATGACCCACTCCCAGAATATTGGAAATAAAACCAAAAATAAACAAATGGGACCTAATTAACCTTAAAAGCTTCTGCACATCAAAGGAAATTATCAGCAAGGTGAAAAGACAGCCTTCAGAATGGGAGTAAAATAATAGCAAATGAAGCAACTGACAAACAACTAATCTCAAAAATATACAAGCAACTCCTACAGCTCAACTCCAGAAAAATAAATGACCCAATCAAAAAATGGGCCAAAGAACTAAATAGACATTTCTCCAAAGAAGACATACAGA
>NW_011463745.1:0-512 GCF_000754665.1 Bison bison bison | reverse complement strand
GGCCCACTTGACTTCACATTCCAGGATGTCTGGCTCAGGTTGAGTGATCACACCTATCGTGATTATCTGGGTTGTGAAGTATCTTTTTTGTACAGTTCTTCTGTGTATTCTTGCCACTCTTCTTAATATCTTCTGCTTCTGTTAGGTCCATACCATTTCTGTCCTTTATTGAGCCCATCTTTGCATGAAATGTTCCCTTGGTATCTCTCATTTTCTTGAAGAGATCTCTAGTCTTTCCCATTCTGTTGTTTTCCTCTATTCTTTGCATTGATCGCTGAGGAAGGCTTTCTTATCTCTCCTTGCTTTGGAACTTCTTTGGAACTCTGCATTCAAATGGTATATCTTTCCTTTTCTCCTTTGTTTTCGCTTCTCTTCTTTTCACAGGTATTTGTAAGGCCTCCCCAGACAGCCATTCTGCTTTTTTGCATGTCTTTTTTTTGTAGATGGTCTTGCTCCCTGTCTCCTGTACAATGTCACGAACCTCCATCCATAATTCTTCAGGCACTCTGTCT
>NW_011463744.1:0-508 GCF_000754665.1 Bison bison bison | reverse complement strand
TCACCCGTCTCTTGTAAGAGTCTAAGTCTAGGTTGGTAAACTTTTGGATGGCCTCTTTTAGTCTCTCCAGAAAGGCAATGGGGTTCTCACTGGGCTCCTGAGTTATTGCTGAGACTGGGCACAGCCCCACAAGTAATAAGCTTTTTTTATGTATTCATGGGTGGACTTTCTTAGGGGTGAGTCTTTCTAAAGCTTATCCTACCCAGAACTGTTGCAACCTGAGAGCCAGGCGTCCCCGGGTCAGGGTGCAGATCCCCAGGCAGGCTGAGGCATGACAGCCTCCTAGAGATCGAATCCCCGGGCAGGTCGAGGTGTGACGGCCTCCAGAGAATTGGGTCCCTGGGCAGGTCGAGGCGTGACGACCTCCTGGGACCCCTGGGACTAGAGGATCCCCGAGCAGTTTGAGGCGTGACAACCTCTCAAAGACGGATCCCTAGGCAGGTCAAGGCGTGATGACCTCCTGGGACCCCCCAGACTGGAGTTTGGGCATCCCCAAGATCTCTAGTGT
>NW_011463743.1:0-520 GCF_000754665.1 Bison bison bison | reverse complement strand
GTTGGAAAAAGAGATACAGAGAGAAAGAGATGAGGAGGAAGAAAAGTAGAGAGAAAGAGGGTAAAGGAAAAGAAACGAAAGAAAGAGAAGGTAGTAAGAAGGAAGAAGGGAGAATGAAAGAGGGAAACAAGAAGGAAATGATAGAAAGTAAAAGAGAAGAGAAGAGAAGAGGAAGGAAAAAGATAGAGTGAGGGAAAGAAAACTTGAGAAAGATTTAAAGAGAAGAAGGAAGAAAAAAATCAGCAGAGGAGAGAGGAGAGGACTTACAGGACACTGTGGCCAGACGCCCTGGCGAGCTACCTCCCCCTCTGCGCAAACTTTTAAAAAAATGTATCCACCACTTTCTGATTTGGGGCGATAGCCGCCGCCTCCGTTTGCGCCTTCCAGGGCCCAAGAGTTTCCCACTTTG
Source organism: Bison bison bison (assembly GCF_000754665.1). Lineage (NCBI taxonomy): Eukaryota > Metazoa > Chordata > Mammalia > Artiodactyla > Bovidae > Bison > Bison bison. The sequence continues at coordinate 111 of NW_011463743.1, read as the reverse complement.
CCCCCAAAGCCTCTCAAAGTGTTGCCTAAGCCTGAAAAAGATAAGTTTTTTAAACAGTGGAGCTTTTAAAACAGACTGCATGCACAATATGCAGAGCGTGCTCCTTGGAGA
>NW_011463742.1:0-500 GCF_000754665.1 Bison bison bison | reverse complement strand
TCACCTGCACAAGTCGAGGGAACCCAGGGTTCCTGCCTCAACCCGAGAAAGACCTCGAGAGACCTTCTTCAACACGTCTCGAGGCCAGATTCCCCTACTATGGCTCGGGAGCAATGACGCACTCCCCCTCGCCACTCGCATGGAGACCCGACTTCCCTGGCGCCCCACGAGAGGCTCACTGATCTCGCCGTCGTACCTCGTGAGAAACCGCACACTGGGGCCGCCGCTCGAGAACAACCCCGAGATTCCCCCGTCATCCAGAGATGAGGGCCTTCGTCTCCTGCATGGCCTAGAGACCAATCTCGCGACCTCTCTCCAAACGCCTCAGGAGGCTTGACTCCCTTGAGTCCACCCAGTGAGCTCCAAGAGATGCCCGTCGCGATTCGAGAGCAGAGCGGGGTTCTTTGCTTCCACTCGAGATGAATGCCTGTCTCCCCGGGTGCGTCTGGAATGCAACCCCGAGATCCCTGTCGCCCCTGGAGAGGAACATTGGCTTCTGG
>NW_011463741.1:0-523 GCF_000754665.1 Bison bison bison | reverse complement strand
GCTCTCGAGTGACTGCAGGGCCAATAGACCTCATCTAGGCTTGTGTCCAGAAGCCAATGTTCCTCTCCAGGGGCGACCGGGACCTCGGGTTTGCATTCCAGAGGCACCCGGGGAGACAGGCATTCATCTCGAGTGGAAGCAAAGAACCCCGCTCTGCTCTCGAGTCGCGACGGGTATCTCTTGGAGCTCACTGGGTGGACTAAAGGGAGTCAAGCCTCCTGAGGCGTTTGGAGAGAGGTCGCGAGGTTGGCCTCTAGGCCATGCAGGAGACGAAGGCCCTCATCTCCGCGATGACGGGGGAGTCTCAGGGTGGTTCTCGAGCGGCGGCCCCAGGGTGCGGTTTCTCACGAGATACGCCGGCGAGGTCAGTGAGCCTCTCGTGGGGCGCCAGGGAAGTCGGGTCTCCATGCGAGTGGCGAGGGGGAGCGCGTCATTGCTCTCGAGTCATGGTAGGGGAACCTGGCCTCGAGACGTGTTGAAGAAGGTCTCTCGAGGTCTTTCTCGGGTTGAGGCAGGAAACCCT
>NW_011463740.1:0-503 GCF_000754665.1 Bison bison bison | reverse complement strand
ATGCGAGTGGCGAGGGGGAGCACGTCACTGCTCCCGAGCCATGGTAGGGGAATCTGGCCTCAAGACGTGTTGAAAAAGGTCTCTCGAGGTCTTTCTCGGGTTGAGGCAGGAAACCCTGGGTTCCCTCGACTTGTGCAGGTGACCTCAGGGGGCTTCTCGTGGTGGCTCTGAGAAGCCAGGGAAACTGGTGGTGGGAGGGGCCTCTCGGGACTCCACTGGGTTTGGTGCATTGGAAGAGGGCCTCATCTCCAGTTGAGGCAGGAACCATAGGGTACCTCTGACTTCAGACTCCGATCGCAGGGTCCCTGCAGACTGGGGACAGGAGAGTCAGGCCTCGTCTTGGGTTGAGGCATGGAACTCCGCTTGCCTCTCGAGATGTCCCCGGGGAGAGAGGCCGCTTGTCGAGCTGTATTTGGAACCTGGGGTTTTTTTCCGAACGGTGCACGGAAAAACTGTCCCTTCGTGTGGACTTCATTCACAGGGTGGAGTTGGGAGAGGTGTCC
>NW_011463739.1:0-549 GCF_000754665.1 Bison bison bison | reverse complement strand
TGCGTCTGGAATGCAACCCCGAGATCCCGGTCGCCCCTGGAGAGGAACATTGGCTTCTGGACACAAGCCTAGATGAGGTCTATTGGCCCTGCAGTCACTCGAGAGCAATCCCCAGCTTTCCTTCGCAACTCGGATGGGAGATTGGACTTCCCTGGGCCAACACAAGGGGCATCCCGAATTCCCCGTCGTAACTCGAGAATCCCGCCGCAACTCGAGAAAATCCACGTGGTTCCCCCGTCATCGCAAGATGAAGCCCTTTCCCGCTACAGCGTCTCCGGAGAAGTCCCACGCTAGGACTTGGAGGTCGAAGCGGTACTTGGCACCCTTGATGCGCCCCCACAAAGTTCCCCATCATCCCGGTCTCCCTGGAGAGGAACACCGAGGTTTTCCGGCACCACTTCCTCTGAGCCCCTTCTACCCTCCTGATCTCCACAGGAGGGTCGACTCCCCTGCTTTGTCTGGAAGGGGTTCCCGACCTTCCGGTCGCACCTCAGGATGAGGCCGGTCTCACGACGACATTCCAGACGTGGCCTCGTGGGTGCTTCCACA
>NW_011463738.1:0-507 GCF_000754665.1 Bison bison bison | reverse complement strand
GTGTCACATTGAAAGTGTCCATACTTCCCAGGAGCCCTCTGCAGTCTGTAAAATCTGTGAATTGTCCTTTGAGACAGATCAGGTTCTCTAACAGCACATGAAAGATAATCATAAGCCTGGTGAAATGCCCTATGTATGCCAGGTTTGCAGTTACAGATCATCATTCTTTGCAGATGTGGATGCACATTTCAGAATTTACCATGGTAACATTAAGAGTTTACTTTGCCCGTTTTGTCTCCAAATGTTTAAAACTGCAACACCATACATATGTCATTATAGACAGCACTGGGAAAAGTTTTCATCAGTGTTCCAAATGTAGGCTACACTTTTTAACTTTTAAAGAGAAAAGACAGCACAAGACCCAGTGTCATCAAATGTTTAAGAAGCCTAAGCATCTAGAAGGATTACCTCCTGAAACAAGAGTTTTTTTTCAGGTATCACTGGAACCCCTTCAACAGGATTGGTGGAAGTAGCATCCATTACTGTGAACACATCTGATTCTGAACC
>NW_011463737.1:0-501 GCF_000754665.1 Bison bison bison | reverse complement strand
GGAAGTTGCTAGGACCTCTGGACTGCAGTCTCCCATCTCTTGCTGACCTCTGTTGACCTCTGCAGATCCTGGTTGGTGGAGCTTGTTAGTTCCTTGTTCCTTACCCGGACCTCCTGTGGTAAGTGTTTTTCTCTCCTCTGTGGCCTGGTAAGGCTGGGTGGTCATTGGCATCCCAAAGGTGGCTAGAAGTCAATGATTTAGGCAGGCTTGTAAATAGATATGGGAGAATGCAATGGCACCCCACTCTTTTCCAGTACTCTTGCCTGGAAAATCCCATGGACGGAAGAGCCTGGTAGGCTGCAGTCCATGGGGTCGCTCAGAGTCGGACACGACTGCGCGACTTCACTTTCACATCTCACTTTCATGCATTGGAGGAGGAAATGGCAACCCACTCCAGTGTTCTTGCCTAGAGAACCCCAGGGACTGCGGGGAATGGTGGGCTGCCGTCCATGGGGTCACACAGACTCGGACACGACTGAAACGACTTCGCAGCAGCAGCAG
>NW_011463736.1:0-549 GCF_000754665.1 Bison bison bison | reverse complement strand
TCGGTGTTCCTCTCCAGGGAGACTGGGGATGCCGGGGAACTTTGTGGGGGCGCATCAAGGGTGCCAAGTACCGTTTCGACCTCCAATTCCTAACGTGGGACTTCTCGTGAGACGCTGTAGCGGAAAAGGGTTTCATCTTGCGCTGACGGGGGAACCACGTGGTTTTTCTCGAGTTGCGGCGGGATTCTCGAGTTACGACGGGGAATTCGGGATGCCTCTTGTGTTGGCCCAGGGAAGTCCAATCTTCCATTCGAGTTGCGAAGGAAAGCTGGGGATTGCTCTCGAGTGACTGCAGGGCCAACAGACCTTATCTAGGCTTGAGTCCAGAAGCCAATGTTCCTCTCCAGGGGCGACCGGGATCTCGGGGTTGCATTCCAGACGCACCCGGGGAGACAGGCATTCATCTCGAGTGGAAGCAAAGAACCCCGCTCTGCTCTCGAGTCGCGACGGGTCTCTCTTGGAGCTCACTGGGTGGACTAAAGGGAGTCAAGCCTCCTGAGGCGTTTGGAGAGAGGTCGCGAGGTTGGCCTCTAGGCCATGCAGGAGACG
>NW_011463735.1:0-507 GCF_000754665.1 Bison bison bison | reverse complement strand
CTGCCTGGAGGAGCGAGATTACCGCAGGGCAGCCATGTGCGGCCTCTGCACGGTGTGCGGTTTTAGCTGTCTCAGTTGTTTTGATCTGGTCGGATATTTTCCAGCAGGAGGACAAGTCTGGTACTAGTTGCTTTTTATAGGAGATGGATATTTAAGTTTTGTGGGTTTTTTTTTTTTTCACTGCCATGTTCTCATAAACAGTGAAAGAAATAACAATAGCGATAATAGTGCTCCATTTTTCTTTCAGTGGCTCCTGGACCTAGAAGCGTTAGTTCTCCGTGTTTGTAGCCCTTGTGCTGGGTGCATTGTCAAAGGCAAATTCTTTGAGATGCCAAAATTCTCTTAAAGTGATTTTGAGGCAGACATTTCTCCTACTTCTTTCACTGAAGAGTGAAATCCCAGGTTGCTGTTTATTTTAAACTTCCAATATACACAAAATCTGTGGAAGTCTTATACATTTCAAACTTTTGCTTTGATTAGATAGTTGGGTTTAATCCTCTTCTTTAT
>NW_011463734.1:0-511 GCF_000754665.1 Bison bison bison | reverse complement strand
ATTAAATGTTTTTATCTATTTACTTTCAAAATAACTTTTTGTAAAAACACATATGTATAAAGTAACCCCCTCAACAGAGGTAGAACTTAAGAAATTGTCATAAGCCAGTCACCTTAGTGTCTACCACCGGGATCATTTCCCCCTTCACACAACTCAGTCTTTGTTGTTTAAGAAACTGCAAATTTATTTCTAACATCTATCCTTCTGTCATTGTCTTTAAGAATTCTGTTTTCTCATATCTGCTCATTCCAGTAGTCATAGGAGATCAGTATTACCCTTTCAAGACTTGCATGTCAGGATTTTTCAGAACTCAGTCTGCTTTCAGGGTAAAAAGTTCATGATCCATCATTGATCTCCATTTGTAGCTTAAGCGTGTTTCTCTCTTTTCTTCTGACACAGAGGATTTCTCTCCAAAAAGGCTCTTTACATTTTAGTTGTCATTCCCTTATATTTCTCCTGCTCTTTTATTCCAGCTGCCCAAAGGACTATTCTCATTGACTGTATTCTCATG
>NW_011463733.1:0-514 GCF_000754665.1 Bison bison bison | reverse complement strand
ATTGGCCCTGCAGTCACTCGAGAGCAATCCCCAGCTTTCCTTCGCAACTCGAATGGAAGATTGGACTTGCCTGGGCCAACACAAGAGGCATCCTGAATTCCCCGTCGTAACTCGAGAATCCCGCCGTAACTCGAGAAAAACCACGTGGCTCCCCCGTCATCGCAAGATGAAGCCCTTTCCCGCTACAGCGTCTCAGGAGAAGTCCCACGTTAGGAACGGGAGGTCGAAAGGGCACTTGGCACCCTTGATGCGACCCTCAAAGTTCCCCGAAATCCCGGTCTCCCTCGAGAGGAGCACTGAGGTTTTCCTTCACCCCCTCCTCTGAGCCCTTTCTCCCCTCCTGATCTGGACAGGAGGGTCGACTCCCCTGCTTTGTCTGGAAGGGGTTCCCGACCTTCCGGTCGCACCTCAGGATGAGGCCGGTCTCACGAAGACATTCCAGACGTGGCCTCGTGGGTGGTTCCACATTCCGTAGGACCCCGATTTCCCGGTCCCCTCTTGATAAGAACCCGAT
>NW_011463732.1:0-599 GCF_000754665.1 Bison bison bison | reverse complement strand
GCCGCCCCCCCACCCCACCTCCGGCCCCCTCCCACCCTTCGCCACCTCCCCACCCCTCCCCACCTTTGCACCTCCCCGGTCCTCCCGCTCCCCCTCCCTCTGCTGCCCCTGGCATAGGGAAGGAGTTCTCCTGTGTGGACTGCTGGAAAGACGGGACCAGAAGACAGAAGAGCCAGACACAAAGAACTTGTGCCGGGCACGGGGTTTCTTTCCCGGGCCCATGGAATGTTCCCTCTGAGGCAGCCCCTTGGTCACTGCCATGCAGGGAGGGCTTGAGGCTTCAGGTAGGGTGTCCCCGTTTGGGGCGGGGCCCAGCTTCCCAAAGGTCCAGCACTCGGGTTTGTCCCCAGGGTTGTCCGTAGACATCCCGTCTGTATTCTCTCCTCTTCCCACACAAAACAGCTCCCACCCACCCACCCTTTCCCCGAGCTCCGTGGCCCCACATCCCAGGCAAGGAGACCTGAACGTGGCTAGGGGGAGAAGGTGGCCCCTTCCTTCCTCTCCCTCTAACGCCCCAGGGCCTGGGGAGCCTGGCAGCATGTCGAGGAGGGCCTGGTACTCGTCCTCACTGAGGGGTGTTTCCAGGGTGGCCTCAACTC
>NW_011463731.1:0-512 GCF_000754665.1 Bison bison bison | reverse complement strand
CAAGCCTAGATGAGGTCGATTGGCCCTGCAGTCACTCGAGACCAATCCCCAGCTTTGCTTCGCAACTCGAATGGAAGATTGGACTTCCCTGGGCCAACACAAGAGGCATCCTGAATTCCCCGTCGTAATTCGAGAATCCTGCTACACCTCGAGAAAACCACGTGGTTCCCCCGTCACCGCAAGATGTAGCCCTGTGCCGCTACAGCGTCTCAGGAGAAGTCCCACTTTTAGGAATTGGAGTTCGAAACGGTACTTGTCACCCTTGATGCGACCCACAAAGCGCCCCGACATCCCGGTCTCCCTCGAGAGGAACACCGAAGTTTTCCGGCAACACTTCCTCTGAGCCTCTTCTACCCTCCTGATCTGGACAGGAGGGTCGACTCCTCTGCTTTGTCTGGAAGGGGTTCCCGACCTTCCGGTCGCACCTCAGGATTGAGGCCGGTCTCACGACGACATTCCAGACGTGGCCTCGTGGGTGGTTCCACATTCCGAAGGACCCCGATTTCCCGGTC
>NW_011463730.1:0-533 GCF_000754665.1 Bison bison bison | reverse complement strand
TTTCCCGGTCCCCTCTTGATAAGAACCCGATGCCCGGACACCTCTCGAACTCCACCCTGTGATTGAAGTCAACACGAAGGGGTAATGACTCGCCCGTGCATCGTCGGAAAAAAAACCCCAGGTTCCAAATACCGCTCGACAAGTGGCCTGTCTCCCCGGGAACACCTCGAGGGGCAAGCGGAGTTCCATGCCTCAACACAAGACGAGGCCTGACTCTCCTTTTCCAAGTCTGCAGGGACCCTGGGATCGGCGTCTGAAATCAGAGGAACCCTGAGGTTCCTGCCTCAACTGGAGATGAGGCCCTCTTCCAATGCACCAAACCCAGTGGATTGCCGACAGGCCCCTCCCATCTCCAGTTTCCCTGACTTCTCAGAGCCACCATGAGAAGCCCCCTGAGGTCACCTGCACAAGTCGAGGGACCCCAGGGTGTCCTGCCTCAACCCGAGAAAGACCTCGAGAGACCTTCTTCAACACGTCTCGAGGCCAGATTCCCCTGCTATGACTTGAGAGCAATGACGCGCTCCCCCTTGACA
>NW_011463729.1:0-524 GCF_000754665.1 Bison bison bison | reverse complement strand
CCCCCTGAGGTCACCTGCACAAGTCGAGGGAAGCCAGGGTTTCCTGCCTCAACCCGAGAAAGACCTCGAGAGACCTTCTTCAACACGTCTCCAGGCCAGGTTCCCCTACCATGACTCGAGAGCAATGACGCGCTCCCCCTCGCCACTCGCATGGAAACCCGACTTCCCTGGCGCCCCACAAGAGGCTCACTGACCTCGCCGTGGTACCTCGTGAGAAACCGCACCCTGGGGTCGCCGCTCGAGAACCGCCCCGAGACTCCCCATCATCGCGGAGATTAGGGCCTTCGTCTCCTGCATGGCCTAGAGGCCAACCTCGCGACTTCTCTCCAAACGCCTCAGGAGGCTTGACTCCCTTTAGTCCACCCAGTGAGCTCCAAGAGATACCCGTCGCGACTCGAGAGCAGAGCGGGGTTCTTTGCTTCCACTCGAGATGAATGCCTGTCTCCCCGGGTGCGTCTGGAATGCCACCCCGACATCCCGGTCGCCCCTGGAGAGGAACATTGGCTTCTGGATACAAGCCTAGA
>NW_011463728.1:0-550 GCF_000754665.1 Bison bison bison | reverse complement strand
CGACCTCTCTCCAAACGCCTCAGGAGGCTTGACTCCCTTTAGTCCACCCAGTGAGCTCCAAGAGATACCCGTCGCGACTCGAGAGCAGAGCGGGGTTCTTGGCTTCCACTCGAGATGAATGCCTGTCTCCCCGGGTGCGTCTGGAATGCAACCCCGAGATCCCGGTGCCCCTGGAGAGGAACATTGGCTTCTGGACACAAGCCCAGATGAGGTCTATTGGCCCTGCAGTCACTCGAGAGCAATCCCCAGCTTTCCTTCGCAACTCGAATGGAAGATTGGACTTCCCTGGGCCAACACAAGAGGCATCCCGAATTCCCCGTCGGAACTCGAGAATCCCGCCACAACTCGAGAAAACCACGTGGTTCCCCCGTCATCGCAAGATGAAGCCCTTTCCCGCTACAGCGTCTCAGGAGAAGTCCCACGTTAGGAATTGGAGGTCGAAACGGTACTTGGCACCCTTGATGCGCCCCACAAAGTTCCCCGGCATCCCGGTCTCCCTGGAGAGGAACACCGAGGTTTTCCGGCACCACTTCCTCTGAGCCCCTTCTAC
>NW_011463727.1:0-536 GCF_000754665.1 Bison bison bison | reverse complement strand
TACAAATCTAAATTTATCAGCCCAATTCTGAGAATAAATATGTCTCAGTCAGTGAAGTAAGGCATATATTATAATTGACAGAAGCCTGCTTTGGGAGTTACTAGTTTCAGGACAAGGTGAATAAAAGTTAACCTTATCACAGTAAAACAAAAAACGCAAAGTGAAGGAAAGCAACCTAATCATATGCTTTTTTGTCCCATTAGATTTAGATTATGCAAATAGGATGAGAAAAACTAATTCTTCCAAGTTGTTAAAATAATAATATTATTATTACATTGCCAGCCAATAGTCTAAACACTTAATATACATTGACAATTCATATACAATTAATTGTATATACAGTTTTCACAGCAACTACACTGGTTACTATCAGTTCTACTTTGCAGTGCTAGACATAGGATTGGAACTAAGAAGTGGGCTCCAGAGACTACACTCTGAAATAGGTGTTGTACCCAAAGTATTTAACTTGAAGAACTAAAATCAACTCAAGAAAAATAATATATGCATGTCTCATTCTTTTCTTGCAACCAGATTTT
>NW_011463726.1:0-535 GCF_000754665.1 Bison bison bison | reverse complement strand
AATTCTTTGGTGCTCAGCTTTCTCACAGTCCAACTCTCACATCCATACATGACCACTGGAAAAACCATAGCCTTGACTAGACGGACCTTGTTGGCAAAGTAATATCTCTGCTTTTTAATATGCTATCTAGGTTGGTCATAACTTTCCTTCCATTGAGTAAGCATTTTTTAATTTCATGGCTGCAATCACAATTCTATTTTAGTTTTTTCCAATTTGGCTGTTGCCATATCCTTCTCCAAAGGATCTTCCCCATTCAGGAATCAAACCGGAGTCTCCCACACTGGGGGAAGGTTCTTTCCTGTCTGAGCCGCCAGGGAAGCCCATAATGGCTGTAGCAGTTTACATTCCCATTCAAATTGCAGAAGCATTCCCTTTTGTCTACATCCTCACCAGCACTTGATATTTGTTGTCTTTTGATAACAGTCACCTAACAGGTGTGAGGTGACATTTCCTTGTGGTTTTGATTTGTATTTCCCTGAAGATTAGTGATTTAGTTCCTTTGCCCATTTTTAAATGGTTTATTTGATTTATTCAC
>NW_011463725.1:0-540 GCF_000754665.1 Bison bison bison | reverse complement strand
CATCAATTTTCATCTGACTCCTAAAGTAGCCTAAAAACTGGTTACCTACTTCCACTGCTCCTGTCGCCCTTTACTCCATAGTAAGCATTGATTTTTTTAAACCTGTCTTGGAACATTTCTCCAAATACCTTCCAGTCACATGTGTGCATGTTCAGTTGCTTCGATTGTGTCCAACTCTTTGAGACCCTGTGGACTGTAACCCACCAGGCTCCTCTGTCCATGGGATTCTCCAGGCAAGAATACTGGAGTAGGTTGCCTTGCCCTTCTCCAGGGGATCTTCCTGACCCAGGAAAGGGTACAAATATAAAACTATTTGAACTTACAACTCCTGCATTGGCAAGCAGATTCTTTACCCACTGAGCCACCTGGGAAGCCCACCTTTCAATCACACTTAGAATAAATTCCAAATTTCTTACTACAGTCAGTGAATACTTTGGTTGAATAATTTGTTTTCCAAAAATGAATATTTGCTAATAAGGAGGCCACTTTTCATAATTGCAGTTGAGATTAGACTGGTGGTTCTCAACCAAAAAGGAGAGG
>NW_011463724.1:0-541 GCF_000754665.1 Bison bison bison | reverse complement strand
GCCCGGACACCTCTCCGAACTCCACCCTGTGAATGAAGTCAACACGAAGGGGCAGTGACCTCGCCCGTGCACTCGTCCGGACGAAGACCCCCAGGTTCCCAATACCGCTCGACAAGTGGCCTCTCTCCCCGGGGACACCTCGAGAGGCAAGCGGAGTTCCATGCCTCAACCCAAGACGAGGCCTGACTCTCCTGTCCCCAGTCTGCAGGGACCCTGCGATCAGAGTCTGAAATCAGAGGAACCCTGAGGTTCCTGCCTCAACTGGAGATGAGGCCCTCTTCCAATGCACCAAACCCCGTGGAGTCCCGAGAGGCCCCCCCCCCTACCTCCAGTTTCCCTGACTTCTCAGAGCCACCATGAGAAGCCCCCTGAGGTCACCTGCACAAGTCGAGGGAAGCCAGGGTTTCCTGCCTCAACCCGAGAAAGACCTCGAGAGACCTTCTTCAACACGTCTCGAGGCCAGGTTCCCCTACCATGACTCGAGAGCAATGACGCGCTCCCCCTCGCCACTCGCATGGAGACCCGACTTCCCTGGCGCCCC
>NW_011463723.1:0-555 GCF_000754665.1 Bison bison bison | reverse complement strand
GACTAGGGCCTCATCTCCAGTTGAGGCAGGAACCTCAGGGTTCCTCTGATTTCAGACTCCGATCGCAGGGTCCCTGCAGACTGGGGACAGGAGAGTCAGGCCTCGTCTTGGGTTGAGGCATGGAACTCCGCTTGCCTCTCGAGGTGTCCCCGGGGAGAGAGGCCACTTGTCGAGCGGTATTTGGAACCTGGGGGTCTTTTCCGGACGATGCACGGGCGAGTCACTGCCCCTTCGTGTTGACTTCATTCACAGGGTGGATTTCGGAGAGGTGTCCGGGCATCGGGTTCTTACCAAGAGGGGACCGGGAAATCGGGGTGCTTCGCAATGTGGAAGCAGCCACGAGGCCACGTCTGGAATGTCGTCGTGAGACCAGCCTCATCCTGAGGTGCGACCGGAAGGTCGGGGAACCCCTTCCAGACAAAGCAGGGGAGTCGACCCTCCTGTGGAGATCAGGAGGGTAGAAGGGGCTCAGAGGAAGTGGTGCCGGAAAACCTCGGTGTTCCTCTCCAGGGAGACCGGGATGCCGGGGAACTTTGTGGGGGCGCATCAAGGGTG
>NW_011463722.1:0-506 GCF_000754665.1 Bison bison bison | reverse complement strand
GGCAGTACATGGATGTGCCAGGATACCTTAAAGTACGAGAAAGCAAAGAAAGGAAAGACAAACTCTCAAGCTGTCCAAAGTGATCAAAATGAATGATTACACAGTTTTACCTGTATACACTAGCAGATAATAATCTGAAAAGGAATTTAAAAAAAAATTCCCTTTCAATACTGTCAACATGAATCCAATGCTTTGCCACGGATGTCACGAGGATGCAAAACTGGCACACTGGAAATTCTACACCGTGGCTGAAAAAGATCCTGAATACATGGACAGATATTCCATAGCGATGGAAAGACTTAAGATGGCAATACCATGGAATGCATCTTCAATCTAGAAATGAAGATTCGATATGACTTGATCGCTCAGAGTCTTTTGTGTCATCAAGTGTTATAGAAAGGATACAAAGAGATCGAAGAAAGCTGCTGACATAGTACGTTGGGGCGGGGTGGGGGGGCAGTAAGAGTACCCCCTGCGGGTCTTTAGCCCGAGGTGATGCAGCCACT
>NW_011463721.1:0-500 GCF_000754665.1 Bison bison bison | reverse complement strand
GTGGCCCAGAGCAGATGCAGAGATGAAGGCGTACAGGAGACAAGGTGCTGAGCAACCATAAGAGGAGGCAGGAGCGTCCCCAGTCTGAAGGTGGTTTGTCACTGGATCTCTGCAGTGACCCTGTCCAGGGTGGGAACAAGAAAAGGATGGCTAGTGATAACTCCAGACCGTGGCTCCAGATATCTGCAATTAGGCCAATTACAAATCACACTCACCATTACTACTATGTTGTTGGGTGTGTTTGGACTAGGAAGAGGAGGTGCATGGTCTGAGGACTCACAAAGGGCGAATCAGGTGGGGTGGGGCTTTGAAACCCCTGCCTGTGGGGCCTTCAGTCTGGGGGCCATGGCCGGCCTGTTGAAATGGTGGACGTGGTTATGGCAAGACCCAGGATGGCGAGGAGGCTAAGGTCCTGCCGAGTTGAGCAGATACCTGAAGGAGAAAGGGACATAGATTGCCTGCTGCACTGGAGACTTGTTCCACACATGTGAGAAGGAAAA
>NW_011463720.1:0-533 GCF_000754665.1 Bison bison bison | reverse complement strand
GCACCCACGAGGCCACGTCTGGAATGTCGTCGTGAGACCGGCCTCATCCTGAGGTGCGACCGGAAGGTCGGGAACCCCTTCCAGACAAAGGCAGGGGAGTCGACCCTCCTGTCGAGATCAGGAGGGTAGAAGGGGCTCAGAGGAAGTGGTGCCGGAAAACCTTGGGGTTCTTCTCCACGGAGACCGGGATGCTGGGGAACTTTGTGGGGGCGCATCAAGGGTGCCAAGTACCGTTTCGACCTCCAATTCCTAACGTGGGACTTCTCCTGAGACGCTGTAGCGGGAAAGGGCTTCATCTTGCGATGACGGGGGAACCACGTGGTTTTTCTCGAGTTGCGGCGGGATTCTCGAGTTACGACGGGGAATTCGGGATGCCTCTTGTGTTGGCCCAGGGAAGTCCAATCTTCCATTCGAGTTGCGAAGGAAAGCTGGGGATTGCTCTCGAGTGACTGCAGGGCCAATAGACCTCATCTAGGCTTGTGTCCAGAAGCCAATGTTCCTCTCCAGGGGCGACCGGGATCTCGGGGTTGCAT
>NW_011463719.1:0-527 GCF_000754665.1 Bison bison bison | reverse complement strand
TTTAGTCCACCCAGTGAGCTCCAAGAGATACCCGTCGCGACTCGAGAGCAGAGCGGGTTCTTTGCTTCCACTCGAGATGGATGCCTGTCTCCCCCGGGTGCGTCTGGAATGCAACCCCGAGATCCCTTTCGCCCCTGGAGAGGAACACTGGCTTCTGGACACAAGCCTAGATGAGGTCTATTGGCCCTGCAGTCACTCGAGAGCAATCCCCAGCTTTCCTTCGCAACTCGAATGGAAGATTGGACTTCCCTGGGCCAACACAAGAGGCATCCTGAATTCCCCGTCGTAACTCGAGAATCCTGCCGCAACTCGAGAAAATCCACGTGGTTCCCCCGTCATCGCAAGATGAAGCCCTTTCCCGCTACAGTGTCTCAGGAGAAGTCCCACGTTAGGTACTGGAGGTCGAAGCGGTACTTGGCACCCTTGATGCGACCCACAAAGTTCCCCGACATCCCGGTCTCCCTCGAGAGGAACACCGAGGTTGTCCGGCACCACTTCCTCTGAGCCCCTTCTACCCTCCTGATCTG
>NW_011463718.1:207-742 GCF_000754665.1 Bison bison bison | reverse complement strand
ACCGGGAAATCGGGGTGCTTCACAATGTGGAAGCACCCACGAGGCCACGTCTGGAATGTCGTCGTGAGACCGGCCTCATCCTTAGGTGCGACCGGAAGGTCGGGAACCCCTTCCAGACAAAGCAGGGGAGTCGACCCTCCTGTGGCGATCAGGAGGGTCGAAGGGGCTCAGAGGAAGTGGTGCCGGAAAACCTCGGTGTTCCTCCTCCAGGGAGACCACGATGCCGGGGAAATTTGTGGGGGCGCATCAAGGGTGCCAAGTACCGTTTCGACCTCCAATTCCTAACGTGGGACTTCTCCTGAGACGCTGTAGCGGGAAAGGGCTTCATCTTGCGATGACGGGGGAACCACGTGGTTTTTCTCGAGTTGCGGCGGGATTCTCGAGTTACGACGGGGAATTCGGGATGCCTCTTGTGTTGTCCCAGGGAAGTTCAGTCTTCCAATCCAGTTGGGAAGGAAAGCTGGGGATTGCTCTCGAGTGACTGCAGGGACAATAGACCTCATCTAGGCTTGTGTCCAGAAGCCAATGTTCCTCT
>NW_011463718.1:0-107 GCF_000754665.1 Bison bison bison | reverse complement strand
GGAGAGGAACATTGGCTTCGGGACCCAAGCCTAGATGAGGTCTATTGGCCCTGCAGTCACTCGAGAGCAATCCCCAGCTTTCCTTCGCAACTCGAATGGAAGATTGG
>NW_011463717.1:0-561 GCF_000754665.1 Bison bison bison | reverse complement strand
GGAACCTCAGGGTTCCTCTGATTTCGGACTCCGATCGCAGGGTCCCTGCAGACTGGGGACAGGAGAGTCAGGCCTCGTCTTGGGTTGAGGCATGGAACTCCGCTTGCCTCTCGAGGTGTCCCCGGGGAGAGAGGCCACTTGTCGAGTTGTATTTGGAACCTGGAGGATTTTTCCGTCGATGCACGGGCGAGTCATTGCCCCTTCGTGGTGACTTCATTCACAGGGTGGAGTTCGGAGAGGTGTCCGGGCATCGGCTTCTTATCTAGAGGGGACCGGGAAATCGGGGTGCTTCGCAATGTGGAAGCACCCGCGAGGCCACGTCTGGAATGTCGTCGTGAGACCGGCCTCATCCTGAGGTGCGACCGGAAGGTCGGGAACCCCTTCCAGACAAAGCAGGGGAGTCGACCCTCCTGTGGAGATCAGGAGGGTAGAAGGGGCTCAGAGGAAGTGGTGCCGGAAAACCTCGGTGTTCCTCTCCAGGGAGACCGGGATGCCGGGGAACTTTGTGGGGGCGCATCAAGGGTGCCAAGTACCGTTTCGACCTCCAATTCCTAACGTGGG
>NW_011463716.1:0-507 GCF_000754665.1 Bison bison bison | reverse complement strand
AGCCCCTTCTACCCTCCTGATCTCCACAGGAGGGTCGACTCCCCTGCTTTGTCTGGAAGGGGTTCCCGACCTTCCGGTCGCACCTCAGGATGAGGCCGGTCTCACGACGACATTCCAGACGTGGCCTTGTGGGTGCTTCCACATTGTGAAGCACCCCGATTTCCCGGTCCCCTCTTGGTTAGTACCCCGATGCCCGGACACCTCTCCGAACTCCACCCTGTGAATGAAGTCAACACGAAGGGGCAGTGACTCGCCCGTGCATCGTCCGGAAAAGACCCCCAGGTTCCAAATACCGCTCGACAAGTGGCCTCTCTCCCCGGGGACACCTCGAGAGGCAAGCGGAGTTCCATGCCTCAACCCAAGACGAGGCCTGACTCTCCTGTCCCCAGTCTGCAGGGACCCTGCGATCGGAGTCTGAAATCAGAGGAACCCTGAGGTTCCTGCCTCAACTGGAGACGAGGCCCTCTTCCAATGCACCAAACCCCGTGGAGTCCCGAGAGGCCCCCC
>NW_011463715.1:0-515 GCF_000754665.1 Bison bison bison | reverse complement strand
CGAAGGAAAGCTGGGGATTGCTCTCGAGTGACTTCAGGGCCAATAGACCTCATCTGGGCTTGTGTCCAGAAGCCAATGTTCCTCTCCAGGGGCGACCGGGATCTCGGGGTTGCATTCCAGACGCACCCGGGGAGACAGGCATTCATCGCGAGTGGAAGCAAAGAACACCGCTCTGCTCTCGAGTCGCGACGGCTATCTCTTGGAGCTCACTGGGTGGACTAAAGGGAGTCAAGCCTCCTGAGGCGTTTGGAGAGAGGTCGCGAGGTTGGCCTCTAGGCCATGCAGGAGACGAAGGCCCTCATCTCCGCGATGACGTGGGAGTCTCGGGTTGGTTCTCGAGCGGCGGCCCCAGGGTGCGGTTTCTCACGAGGTACGACGGCGAGGTCAGTGAGCCTCTCGTGGGGCGCCAGGGAAGTCGGGTCTCCATGCGAGTGGCGAGGGGGAGCGCGTCATTGCTCTCGAGTCATGGGAGGGGAACCTGGCCTCGAGACGTGTTGAAGAAGGTCTCTCGAGGT
>NW_011463714.1:0-557 GCF_000754665.1 Bison bison bison | reverse complement strand
TAGCTGATTCACTTCGCTATTCAGCAGAAACAATACAACGTTGTTAATCAACTATACTCTAAATAATTTTTTTTAAATATACTTTTTACTTCAGTAGAAAATAATTTCTTACTGCCCATTAATAATAAGCACATATAAGAAGCAAGAGGCCATTTCACTCAGTTGGTTAAACATGAAGATGTTGTGAAACCAACAGATTTTAAGATTCCTTTTGAGACAAATGACTTAAACTAAATTGGGGATTAGGGAAGGGGAAGATAAAAATCATGACATATTACAACCATCCTAAGCATGTTTATGGCTTCTTTCTGTGGATGAGCCCTGCTTCTGAAGTTGGGTGAAGTGTTAACTGGAACTAAATCAGGAATTAGTTCTATACAAGTGTTAACCAGAATATAAAATAAACATACAAACAAAACACAAGTCTTATGCTGAAGACTTTGCTACTGTATAAAAGCCTCTACATGCCGCTCAGATTTTGATGTAGAGGTTATTTAAAAAAAATAAATGTAGAAAAAAGCAAGAAACAAAGTGTTGATTTTACCACACATATTACA
>NW_011463713.1:0-514 GCF_000754665.1 Bison bison bison | reverse complement strand
CGGGGGTCCTACGGAATGTGGAACCACCCACGAGGCCACGTCTGGAATGTCTTCGTGAGACCGGCCTCATCCTGAGGTGCGACCGGAAGGTCGGGAACCCCTTCCAGACAAAGCAGGGGAGTCGACCCTCCTGTCCAGATCAGGAGGGGAGAAAGGGCTCAGAAGAGAGGGTGCCGGAAAACCTCAGTGTTCCTCTCGAGGGAGACCGGGATTTCGGGAACTTTGTGGGTCGCATCAAGGGTGCCAAGTGCCCTTTCAACCTCCAGTTCCTAACGTGGGACTTCTCCTGAGACGCTGTAGCGGGAAAGGGCTTCATCTTGCGATGACGGGGGAGCCACGTGGTTTTTCTCGAGTTACGGCGGGATTCTCGTGTTACGACGGGGAATTCAGGCTGCCTCTTGTGTTGGCCCAGGCAAGTCCAATCTTCCATTCGAGTTGCGAAGGAAAGCTGGGGATTGCTCTCGAGTGACTGCAGGGCCAATAGACCTCATCTAGGCTTGTGTCCAGAAGCCAA
>NW_011463712.1:0-517 GCF_000754665.1 Bison bison bison | reverse complement strand
TAGACAAGGCCTGTTAGAAGGTTCAATATTTCACAGATGTGACTGTCTTTCATCTAGACTATAAAAACTGACCCTGGATTCTTAGCCAATTGAGTCTCTACATTTGCAACCTATAATCTGTACCACTGATGAAACATCTGATTCCAAAGATTTTCTTGGAGATAACAATACTGTCTAATTACTCCATGTTTATTCCTACACTGTGTCATTCCAAAGTTCTTGTTAATTCCTTCCGTTTTGAGCATAACTTTGCTTCCCAGTTGGCACTAGTGGTAAAGAACTCACCTGCCAATGCAGGAGACAAAAGAGATTCGGGTTCAATCCCTGGGTGGGGAGGATCCCCTGGAGGAGGGCAGGGCAACCCACTCTAGTATTCTTGCCAGGAGAATCCCATGGACAGAGGAGCCTTGTGGGCTACAGTCCATAGGATCACAAGAGTTGGACACAACTGAAGTGACATAGCAACAAATTGCTGTATTCACTCTTATAAGATACAGACTTTTAGATAGGAAATTCC
>NW_011463711.1:0-513 GCF_000754665.1 Bison bison bison | reverse complement strand
CTTCAGGAGGCTTGACTCCCTTGAGTCCACCCAGTGAGCTCCAAGAGATACCCGTCGCGATTCGAGAGCAGAGCGGGGTTCTTTGCTTCCACTCGAGATGAATGCCTGTCTCCCCGGTTGCATCTGGAATGAAACCCCGAGATCCCTGTCGCCCCTGGAGAGGAACATTGGCTTCTGGACAGAAGCCTAGATGAGGTCTATTGGCCCTGCAGTCACTCGAGAGCAATCCCCAGCTTTCCTTCGCAACTCGAATGGAAGATTGGACTTGCCTGGGCCAACACAAGAGGCATCCTGAATTCCTCGTCGTAACTCGAGAATCCCGCCGTAACTCGAGAAAAACCACGTGGCTCCCCCGTCATCGTAAGATGAAGCCCTTTCCCGCTACAGCGTCTCAGGAGAAGTCCCACGTTAGGAATTGGAGGTCGAAAGTGCACTTGGCACCCTTGATGCGACCCACAAAGTTCCCCGAAATCCCGGTCTCCCTCGAGAGGAACACTGAGGTTTTCCGGAACC
>NW_011463710.1:0-536 GCF_000754665.1 Bison bison bison | reverse complement strand
AGGGGTCTTGTTTTTTGTATCCATTCAGCCTAGTCTTTGTCTTTTGGTTGGGGCATTCAACCATTTACGTTTAAGGTATTACTGATAAGTATGATCCCGTTGCCATTTACTTTATTGTTTTGGGTTCGAGTTTATTACACCGTTTTTTGTGTTTCTTGTCTAGAGAATATCCTTTAGTATTTGTTGGAGAGCTGGTTTGGTGGTGCAGAATTCTCTCAGCTTTTGCTTGTCTGAAAAGCTTTTGATTTCTCCTTCATACTTGAATGAGATCCTTGCTGGGTACAATAATCTGGGCTGTAGGTTATTTTCTTTCATCATTTTAAGTATGTCTTGCCATTCCCTCCTGGCTTGAAGAGTTTCTATTGAAAGATCAGCTGTTATCCTTATGGGAATTCCCTTGTGTGTTATTTGTTGTTTTCCCTTGCTGCTTTTAATATTTGTTCTTTGTGTTTGATCTTTGTTAATTTGATTAATATGTGTCTTGAGGTGTTTCTCCTTGGGTTTATCCTGTTTGGGACTCTCTGGGATTCTTGGAC
>NW_011463709.1:0-500 GCF_000754665.1 Bison bison bison | reverse complement strand
TGCCGGGGAACGTTTGTGGGGGCGCATCAAGGGTGCCAAGTACCGTTTCGACCTCCAATTCCTAACGTGGGACTTCTCCTGAGACGCTGTAGCGGGAAAGGGCTTCATCTTGCGATGACGGGGCAACCACGTGGTTTTTCTCGAGTTGCGGCAGGATTCTCGAGTTACGACGGGGAATTCGGGATGCCTCTTGTGTTGGCCCAGGGACGTCCAATCTTCCATTCGATTTGCGAAGTAAAGCTGGGGATTGCTCTCGAGTGACTGCAGGGCCAATAGACCTCATCTAGGCTTGTGTCCAGAAGCCAATGTTCCTCTCCAGGGGCGACCGGGATCTCGGGGTTGCATTCCAGACGCACCCGGGGAGACAGGCATTCATCTCGAGTGGAAGCAAAGAACCCCGCTCTGCTCTCGAGTCGCGACGGGTCTCTCTTGGAGCTCACTGGGTGGACTAAAGGGAGTCAAGCCTCCTGAGGCGTTTGGAGAGAGGTCGCGAGGTTGGC
>NW_011463708.1:0-515 GCF_000754665.1 Bison bison bison | reverse complement strand
CTGGACACAAGCCTAGATGAGGTCGTATTGGCCCTGCAGTCACTCGAGAGCAATCCCCAGCTTTCCTTCGCAACTCGAATGGAAGATTGGACTTCCCTGGGCCAACACAAGAGGCATCCTGAATTCCCCGTCGTAACTCGAGAATCCTGCCGCAACTCAAGAAAATCCACGTGGTTCCCCGTCCATCGCAAGATGAAGCCCTTTCCCGCTACAGTCTCAGGAGAAGTCCCACGTTAGGTATTGGAGGTCGAAACGGTATTTGGCACCCTTCGATGCGACCCACAACGTGCCCCGACGATCCCGGTCTCCCTCGAGAGGAACACCGAAGTTTTCCGGCACCACTTCCTCTGAGCCCCTTCTACCCTCCTGATCTGGACAGGAGGGTCGACTCCCCTGCTTTGTCTGGAAGGGGTTCCCGACCTTCCGGTCACACTTCAGGATGAGGCCGGTCTCACGACGACATTCCAGACGTGGCCTCGTGGGTGCTTCCACATTCCGAAGGACCCCGATTTCCC
>NW_011463707.1:0-701 GCF_000754665.1 Bison bison bison | reverse complement strand
AAAAAACTAAAAAAAACTTAAACCTAAAACTAAAAGGTAGGTTAAAAGTTAAAAAGTACTTAAACCTTAAAATTAAAGTAAAACCGAACCGAAAACGTAAAACTTAAAAACTTAAAACCCTTACCCGTAAGGGAAGGGAAACGAAACTAAGGACGGAAAACCAAAAACCTACCTTCCCGTACCCGAACTAACTAACTACTACCAACCCAACCGGAAGGTACCTTCCCTTACTTAGTACCCGAACCCCCTACCCCTTACCGTAAAGTAAATTTAGGTTAAGGGTAAAAAAGGTAAAACGAAAAACTAAAAAAAACTAAAAACCAAAACGGAACCGGTAAACCTTTAAAAATTTTAAAAAAAAACTTTTAAAAACCTTTCGTCGACCAAACGAAAAAGGGAAAAAACGGTAAAACTTAAAGTAACGAACGGTAAGGGTAAAAGGAAAAAGTAAGTACCGTTCCCTTACGAAAGTAAGGGTAAAAAAGGGTAAAAAAAGTTAGGGTCGGAAACTAAAGTAAGGAACGAACCAAACGAACGAAACCTAAAACTTAACTTCCTAAAAACTAAAAAATTAACTAAAACCAAAAACCTAACCCTTACCCTAACGACGTCCTAACTTAACCTTACCGAAAAAAGTAAAAAAAATTAAAGTACCCGAAACCCTAACTAAAAAACTAAAAAAGGGTCCGGGAAACCGAAAA
>NW_011463706.1:0-514 GCF_000754665.1 Bison bison bison | reverse complement strand
GATCCCGGTCGCCCCTGGAGAGGAACATTGGCTTCTGGACGCAAGCCTAGATGAGGTCTATTGGCCCTGCAGTCACTCGAGAGCAATCCCCAGCTTTCCTACCGCAACTCGAATGGAAGATTGGACTCCCTGGGCCAACACAAGAGGCATCCTGAATTCCCCGTCGTAACTCGAGAATCCCGCCGCAACTCGAGAAAACCACGTGGTTCCCCCGTCATCGCAAGATGAAGCCCTTTCCCGGCTACAGCGTCTCAGGAGAAGTCCCACGTGAGGAATTGGAGGTCGAAACGGTACTTGGCACCCGTTGATGCGCCCCACAAAGTTCCCCGGCATCCCGGTCTCCCTGGAGAGGAACACCGAGGATTTCCGGCACCACTTCCTCTGAGCCCCTTCTACCCTCCTGATCTCCACAGGAGGGTCGACTCCCCTGCTTTGCCTCGAAGGGGTTCCCGACTTTCCGGTCGCACCTCAGGATGAGGCCGGTCTCACGACGACATTCCAGACGTGGCCTCGT
>NW_011463705.1:0-511 GCF_000754665.1 Bison bison bison | reverse complement strand
GTGTCAGTGTGAGCCTTGTTGATTTTTGATAATAGTGCTCAAGTTCTGAGTTCTTATTTCAATGGTCTCAAGACAAGGCAGCCCTTGCAAACCAACTGCTTCCAATACAAGAAACTTTGACCTCAGGGAATGTCAGAGTCCCGTGAACTGGGAACTAGTCAATATTAAATATCTAGTAGTTTTGTTTTTGCTCCTCTACTGTAGACATGTCTAAGAGTCATCAACATGAAGCACAAAATGTTCATAGTGCCTCGGTTTGTTCTAAGGTAAAAATTGCTATATCGTTATATCTGTCACAAGCTTGTCAACAAGAAAGTACCTCGAAAGAACAGGAACAAAACGAAAAATTAAATGTGATATGAGCTTTTAGAGAAACTATGAACACTAATTACACTCGAAAATATCTGCCTATGAGAGTCTTGATTGAAGGCAGAGGAGAAGGGGACGACTAGAGGCGAAGATGGTTGGATGGCATCACTGATTCGATGGACATGAGTTTGAGCAAGCCCCT
>NW_011463704.1:0-501 GCF_000754665.1 Bison bison bison | reverse complement strand
AGAGATCAAGTTGCCAACATCCGCTGGATTATCAAAAAAAGCAAGAGAGTTCCAGAAAAAACATCTATCTCTGCTTTATAGACTATGCCAAAGCCTTTGACTGTGTGGATCACAATAAACTGTGGAAAATTCTGAAAGAGATGGGAATACCAGACCCCCTGACCTGCCTCTTGAGAAACCTATATGCAGGTCAGGAAGCAACAGTTAGAACTGGACATGGAACAACAGACTGGTTCCAAATAGGAAAAGGAGTACGTCAAGGCTGTATACTGTCACCGTGTTTATTTAACTTATATGCAGAGCACATCATGAGAAACGCTGGGCTGGAAGAAGCACAAGCTGGAATCAAGATTGCCGGGAGAAATATCAGTAACCTCAGATATGCAGATGACACCACCCTTATGGCAGAAAGTGAAGAGGAACTAAAAAGCCTCTTGATGAAAGTGAAAGTGGAGAGTGAAAAAGTTGGCTTAAAGCTCAACATTCAGAAAACGAAGATCA
>NW_011463703.1:0-574 GCF_000754665.1 Bison bison bison | reverse complement strand
ACTGACACATACATCAATCCAGACAGACAAGACAAGACATCTTCCAGTTTTCCGCCTGAGATGGAAAAGTTTCTTTGAGCCGTTTTTTTTTCGGGGAGTGGGGGGTGGGGCTGGCGGCCAGGCAGGCTTTGGGAAGGAGCTCCTGGTTTGAATTGCATATGAAAAGAACCAGCTTTCCGGGTTCCAAGGAATCAAGTTTCCTTGGAAACCAACTTTTGTCCGGTTCTATAGAATATCATGGCCCTCCTAGGTCAGGTCATCTTTCCTTTCCGTAGTCCTCGCTGGATCCCCTGAATTCTAGACAGCTTGGATTGCCTCTGTGGGCTGGATGGATTGTCCTCCCGTTTCACCGGGCGGCGGGAGCGAGGTCCCAGAGGCTCTCCTGGAACCGGGCGTGGGGGCGGGGCTCACCGGGAGCCCGTGGTGAAGGTGGGCAGCGCACCGGGAGCGCGCCCGGGGCGGGGCGAAGCCGGGCGGCGCGGGTCGGGAACCGGGTCGCGGCGGGGATGGGGGGCGGTCCCAGTTGTGCTCCCGGGGGTGGCCACTGCTGCTGGAAACGCGCTGGGATCGCACC
>NW_011463702.1:0-578 GCF_000754665.1 Bison bison bison | reverse complement strand
CCTTCGCAACTCGAATGGAAGATCGGGATCCCTGGGCCAACACAAGAGGCATCCCGAATTCCCCGTCGTAACTCGAGAATCCCGCCGCAACTCGAGAAAAACCACGTGGTTCCCCAGTCATCGCACGATGAAGCCCTTTCCCGCTACAGCGTCTCAGGAGAAGTCCCACGTTAGGAATTGGAGGTCGAAACGGTACTTGGCACCCTTCGATGCGCCCCCACAAAGTTCCCCGGCATCCCGGTCTCCCTGGAGAGGAACACCGAGGTTTTCCGGCACCACTTCCTCTGAGCCCCTTCTACCCTCCTGATCTCCACAGGAGGGTCGACTCCCCTGCTTTGTCTGGAAGGGGTTCCCGACCTTCCGGTCGCACCTCAGGATGAGGCCGGTCTCACGACGACATTCCAGACGTGGCCTCGTGGGTGCTTCCACATTGCGAAGCACCCCTATTTCCCGGTCCCCTCTTGGTAAGAACCCGATGCCCGGACACCTCTCCGAACTCCACCCTGTGAATGAAGTCAACACGAAGGGGCAGTGACTCGCCCGTGCATCGTCGGGAAAAGACAACCAGGTTCCAAATA
>NW_011463701.1:0-502 GCF_000754665.1 Bison bison bison | reverse complement strand
CTTGAGGTGTGCCTGTATTGCTATGAACTTTCCCCTTAGGACTGCTTTTTACTGTGTCCCTACAGGTTTTTGTCGTTGTTTGTTGTTTTCATTTTCATTCGTTTCTATGCAAATTTTTGATTTCTTTTTTTGATTTCTTCTGTGATTTGTTGGTTATTCAGCAGCGTGTTGTTCAGCCTCCATATGTTGAAATTTTTTAATAGTTTTTCTCCTGTAATTGAGATCTAATCTTACTGCATTGTGGTCAGAAAAGATGCTTGGAATGATTTCTATTTTTTTGAATTTACCAAGGCTAGATTTATGGCCCAGGATGTGATGTATCCTGGAGAAGGTTCCATGTGGGCTTGAGAAAAAGGTGAAATTCATTGTTTTGGGATGAAATGTCCTATAGACATCAATTAGGTCTAACTGGTCTATTGTACTGTTTAAAGTTTGTGTTTCCTTGTTAGTTTTCTGTTTAGTTGATCTATCCATAGGTGTGAGTGGGGTATTAAAGTCTCCC
>NW_011463700.1:0-543 GCF_000754665.1 Bison bison bison | reverse complement strand
ATTTGTACAAGAGGAATGTGTTTGGTTTCCAGAAGAGGGCACTGGTAACCTAGATACCTGGAAAATGTAGGGAAACAGGTAAAATCTTATTACACTTTTGCATTGCCCAGAAAAAGTAACCACTGACACCCTTTCTCTTTGGAATATGATTAAGGACGCTTTAGATCCTGCTCATAAATCTGAAGGGTAAATAATTTGAGACCGTAATGTGGGGCGGTTAGGATTGTACCTGCCTAACTGCCAGCAGGGTGAAGAGGGTACAGAATGAATAAGAATATTCTCTAGAAAAATAGGTTTCTCTGCATCTAAGAATAGACAAATGTTTATTGAAGTACTACTTCACATGTTAGCCCATAGAGATATTTAAAAAAGCACAGGAAAACTGTCTAAATTTCTACATTGTTTTATACTTTGCATGGGCCAGAAAATGTTCCTGTAGATACTTTGCTCTGTGAAATATGATTAGAAATGTCCTGGACCCTTGTCATGAGGCTGTTAGACAGCCTATGGGGGAGGCTATTGCAGTCGGTGGTGGGTTTCCAC
>NW_011463699.1:0-529 GCF_000754665.1 Bison bison bison | reverse complement strand
GTCTCCATACTCCTTACCTACTGTGTCCTTGGCAGTGTATTGATTGATATAATGGGTGTATAGAAATGTAAGTAGTAGCCTCAATGTTTGTAACCTTTGGATCCTTTGAGTTAATTCTTTTCTTGATTGAGCCCACCTCACGTTTGCCCTATAGGAATGCAGCTTTGTCCAATGCTTTTTTGGAGGCTGGTGCCTGACTTTGGAATAATCACCTTTAGAGAAAGATAAGTTTCTTAAAATGTTAACAGGCCTCCTGGCCAGAAGATGATGTAATTCACCTGAACTTTTGCATATGATAAGTTTGAAAGCCTGGCTTCCATTAGGACCAGGAGCTGCTGTCCTTGCATGACTCCACCCCTTCCCCCATTATCCTCTATGCACTATTTAAGGTATAAAAACTACTTTGGAAAATAAAGTGCGGGCCTTGTTCACCGAAACTTGGTCTCCCCATGTCCCTCTCTCTCTCCCAAATTCTGGCTGAGTCTCCATCTGCAGCGCGGAACCCGCCATGCTTGCTAATTATGCCTGG
>NW_011463698.1:0-505 GCF_000754665.1 Bison bison bison | reverse complement strand
TGTATGGATATGTCTTCATGCCTTAGGTTGTGCCTCGAATATAGTGTACCCATCAACCCAGGAAAGGAAAGAATTGAACCGCCAAATATACAAAGAGATCAAAAGTGCCGAGCCAAGTGACCCCTTGAGGCTTCCAAGAGCTTTTCTGTCTTTCACACACTAAGTAAATACTGAGCACCTACGATGAGCTAGGAAGGCATGTAATAAGTTCAGGGAATAGAAGGCGGAGAGAAGAAGACACAGAGTTCCTGCTTTCACTGAGACGACTCTAATGATACATCACAGGCAGATCCTTTGAGAACCTATAGAGGGGCCTCTTCCCTCACCACAAAACCTGGGTGTCAGGGAAGGCTTTCCAGAGGCACCATTTCGTTGAGGTCCATAGGTTGAACCTAGGTAAACCAGGGTTGAGATGCAGGAAGAATTTCAGGCAAGGGAAAATAGCATCTTGGAAGGCTATGTGACCAAGGGAAACTTAGGACATCAAGAAACGAAAAACGCCCTA
>NW_011463697.1:0-546 GCF_000754665.1 Bison bison bison | reverse complement strand
GACAAACCATTAGCCAGACTCATCAAGAAACAAAAGGGAGAAAAATCAAATCAATAAAATTAGAAAATGAAAATGGAGAGATCACAACAGACAACACAGAAATACAAAGGATCATAAGAGACTACTATCAATAATTATATGCCAATAAAATGGACAACGTGGAAGAAATGGACAAATTCTTAGAAAAGTACAACTTTCCAAAACTGGACCAGGAAGAAATAGAAAATCTTAACAGACCCATCATGAGCACGGAAATTGAAACTGTAATCAAAAATCTTCCAGCAAACAAAAGCCCAGGTCCAGACGGCTTCACAGCTGAATTCTACCAAAAATTTAAAGAAGAGCTAACACCTATCCTGCTCAAACTCTTCCAGAAAATTGCAGAGGAAGGTAAACTTCCAAACTCATTCTGTGAGGCCACCATCACCCTAATACCAAAACCTGACAAAGATCCCACAAAAAAGAAAACTACAGGCCAATATCACTGATGAACATAGATGCAAAAATCCTTAACAAAATTCTAGCAATCAGAATCCAACAACACAT